>NC_072739.1:49321009-49476316 GCF_026930045.1 Uloborus diversus | reverse complement strand
AGCATGAGGGTGTGCACCTCGAAGCGATTTTTCGGAAATTCGATGTGGTTCTTTTTCTATTCAAATTTTTAAGAACAAAATTCTCATAAGATGGACGAGTAAATTACGAAGTTATCATTACGTGGAACCGTAACATTGGCACAAGCTAATTGACGAGAAAATTCGCCATACATTATTTGTAAATATACATGCGAGCCAAAAGACCTTTTAATTTTTCTATTACGGGCAAAGCCGTGCGGGTTACCACTAGTAAACTATAAAATAGCAGCAAGAAGCGATGTTTCCACCTACGCGAAAGCGTATGCACTATTCATCGCATATATTTCAGCGACCGTTTTATCTTTTGTAAGATACCTCTTGAATCAAATTCAAGAGTGTGTTGAAAGAGTTAAAAATGAAGCTTCAACAATTGCATTAGAGAAAGTTTCTGCGTTCTTGTAGCACATTGCGAACTTTAATAACTGGTAGCAAAAAAAAAAAAATTTTAGGGGTTTTTTTTTTTTTTTATGATACAGCAGCGCAGGGGCGGACTGGCCCGGTCGGCTAGTCGGGGATCCCAGACTGCTTGGGGGGAGGGGGGGGGGCAACTTAAACAGTTAACCCTTTTTTGTCAAACAAATTTTCCTAAAAAAAATGCTTAAGTTATTTCCCTTCAAATTCATTGTGTATAAAGTAAAAATGGAAAGATCTTAAGAACTGAGGTTGATACTAGACATCAGTGGTGCTCGACCCTTCTCATTTTTATCTTGCTCTACACCTTATATTAAGAGGGATATCGCGGGCCAGAACAAACATAAAATTTATAATTTTTTTCTAAATAGAATGGGAAAACAAGGAAAATGAAAGACTATTAGAAAATAAAACTTACTTCCATTATTACTGCAGGCTTATTTTACTGAGACGAATTTTGGATCGTTTTTTAGAAACCAACACATGACTACTTGGTATCAAGTTTTGGGGGAAAAAAAGAAAGAAAAACATAGAGGGAACCATTTCTTTTCCCTTTCCCTTCACGTTACCAAAAATTGTAAAATTGGCGGGTTTTGACATCAATTTTGGAAATATCGCAAGGAAGGAACTAGAACCCCTTCTCCCGAATATTTTATCCATCAATTTCGAAAAAAATCCGGGGGAATTTACCTGATTCCTCATTTTTCTGTGTCTTTCCCATTTGTCAGAATAGAAGCCTAACGATATTCCTTTAAGACGTGTTGTGTAACCATTAGTATCCTTCTTTCAAGCCACATAAGAAATTCGTCGGTGTTAGTTTTGTTTTACGTTTCACAATCTTCTTTTTATAGAACTTTAAAACTTGATTAGGAAACTTAAAGAAAAATAAGAACTAGCGTTGTATAGTGTCTTTGCTCGATCTCGGAAGAATCGAGATCCGGCACTGTTTAGTTTACAGAGGTGGGACAAAATTTTCTTTTGCCGACAGGGCCAAAGTCAGCCAGTCCGCCCCTGCTGCAGGAGAGTAAAATGAGATCTTATCTGAGGATGTGGAATATTCAAAGCAATCATAAAATGCATCCCCTCTGATACACTAGGATAACAAACAGTTTTGGCTAATAACTCTGGGTGCATTTCAACGTTTAAAACCTGTCTTGTTTGTAAAGCGAGACGTTTAGTTTACAAGATTTTTCTCTGCAATGGTAGATGGCTTAAGGGAATGATATAGACTTATTATTATTATTATTATCATTATTATTATTATTATTATTCTTATTGCTTTTATTCACATTTAAAACGGTTTTTTTAAATATTAAACTTGAATTCGTTTTGGACACCTTGCTGATAACTCTGTGCTTTTAGAAGTTAAAAGCTAGCATAAATTTCAATTTACCATTCCAATTTTTTTATTCATTCAAACTATCCTACGCCACAAACAATACTGAACACGGGTAATTCCTTAGTTTACTCGTATTGTCGTGTCGAAGGTATTTTAAGTTAATCGCAGCTAATTTTTCCATCTCCATTTTTTTCACAAAATTCATATAGACATATATATCGACACTGCGTGCTATATTAGGCACAGAATGAAACAGAACAGAGGCATTTAGTTTCATAAGGCTTCATAAAAAACAAAATGATTTACAAATATCAAAAGTAAAACTAACATCCTGGTTTAAAAAATAAAAAAAAAACCTCTAGAAATGTGATTCATTTTATCTTAATTGGGTTTTGATTACAGCATTTTTAAAATACATTCAGGGCATCGATTTCGTTCTGCACTTGCTGCTTCGCCTGGCGTTGTACTCAAAAAGAAACCAAATATACAGTGGCCGAATTTTCCAGCTTCATATCTAAATTAAGAATCAGAAATTTGATTAAAGATTTGCCATCAAATAATGACAATATTCTCTAAAAATATTCACTGGAATACGGAGCCTAGAATACGGCCATAAAAATTCATATCCGAGTGAAGACAACAGTTCATAAATAATGTCTCCCCCTTAAAGTTCTTATGCTGAGAAAAACATTCCTTTCTTAGTAAACAGGGAAAATATGATAAAAATAGTGACAACCGCCGTTGTAACGCTTCAATAGATCCTTTAAGTTCATATTAAATAATGGCAACAGTTTTGTTACGTACCAATTGCAATTTCAAATTATTTGCGAAACAAATGCATAAACAAGTTGCATAAAGAAATTGCTAAATTTTACCGACTTTACATTGCACTTTGTTAAACTACTTTAAGTAAAAGTATTTTTGAAACATTTCCTTCTTTTGAACATCGGGTAATTAATTTTGGATACAGTTGAGTGAACTTCGAGATTACTTCAGTTGTTTAATTACGAAAATTCCTGAAATTAAAGTAACAAGGCAACAAGGTGTTACATTCCAACCACAGTTTGAAAATTCATCATTTTTATTTATCTTGAAAGCCAATAGCCAAAACATGACAGAAATACATTCGAAATTTAATTTAGAAAAGATATTGTTTTTTTTGACAGTAAGTTTTTCACAAAATAGAACTTATTTGGCTGTAAAAGCACACATTTTTTTCCCTTACCATTTAAAACTTTAACTTCCTTCTTTATTAACAACCTAGTGACGTTAAACTTAGCTATCATTTTTAGCTTAAAAAATTTGCCTTTTGATTACAATTTTTTCTTTTCTTTTTTCATTTTAAACTTTGCATTCGCAAATGCATTTCATTGTACTACCTGGATTTTTGGAAAAAATAAATACTCGCTTTTAGAACTAAATTGGGGTTCAAATTGAATAATTCAGGTTATTCAACAAGTAAACTCGATTATTCTAAAACACCTTGTTGCAAGGATGTTTTTGTAGACAAAACAGTATATGTTTTGCACAAATATAGTATAGGTTTTTTAATGCAGTAAAAATCATTACTTAAAATCATTCGCAATCATCGAGAAAATTTTCTCACGGTCGGTTTTGAGCATCAGTTTCGGTAAGGCCTTTAGCTAAACTGACTCTTTTGACTTTAGCGTTCCGAGCTCGGTTGTGATTACACAGTCATAACCGCAACACGTGATTATCATTATTTTTAAGTACATTTATTTTAAGAAAGTTGATAATTTATAAAATGATACATAATGCTTCCTCATTTTGAAATACATTATCATTAAAAGAAAAAAAGTTTAACATTCTTGGAATAAAGTGCAATATATACGTGCATATAAATGCTCCCCCCCCCGCCCAGTGCATATAAAAGATTCAACACTCAATAAGAAAATAATATTTTAATGCGCTCTTCCGAATAAACTCACAGGTAAATTCATTGAAGAAAATGTACGTCACTTAAACACAAGCTAAACTGGAAGATTCCATCTTATAGTTTTGCTCGTTATATTTCTCAAACCTCGGTAATATACTACGCAGTTTTAGTTCTAATAATTTACGATTTTGATATTTCATTGATGCATATTTATGTCTGTTATTTTTATGTAAATCTCCTCTCTATTTGTACGTATCTCGTAAAACATTTTAAAATCCTCAAAGCAGTCGTAACATGATCTGGATCAATCACGTCGATCTCGGAACGAATAAATTGAAAAGTAATATTTGCATAAGCGAACGGTTTTAAAGTACCAAATGTAAATAAATACGGGGACATCTCGTTTGCTTTTCGCGCATGATTGGATTATACTTACAGTAAGGAGTTTCAAGTCTTTCAATTTGGTTTTAAAGATACGATGCTACGAAATTATTGTCCGACAATTTTTCGAGGTGGAATATTTTGAATACTCATTACATATACTTTGCCATTTCAAACTAGATTTGAATATTAACATTGAGGAAATCTTGCTATGAACATTGTATAGTTGACGTAAAAAAAAAAAAAAAAAAAAAAAAACCTAATCTAAAAATTACTCATTTTCACAGTCTCTTGTTTCTAACCAATACGTGAGTTTTGTAACATATACTTCTGAAGATACCTTAGTAAATTAAGTAAATTTTTAGAAAAAGGAATATTTTTATTTTGAATGTTTATTAAACATACTTCGTAATTTGAAACTAGATTTGAATGTCAACATTGAAGAACGCTTGCTGTGACCATTGTACAGTTGATGTAAGAAAATACTCATTAAATTAAACTGAAAATTACTTATTTTAATTCTCTTGTTTCAATGAAATATGTGAATTTTCTATCAAATACTTTTGAAACTTTCTAAGTAAAACTAAATTATCTACTCAATTTTTAGAAAAATGGATAATTTTTATTTTATTTATTAAACACAAAAATCAATATTTTTTACAGTTATTTTTTTTACAGATTCCTGGTATTTTGTTAGCATACAAGTGTTCTATATGTTTTAATATTTCTTTATTTTGTAACAGACGAGTGTCCTATATATTTCAAACAGGTTTTATTTTTCATCTCTCTTGATTCTAGCAAGTCTATTGCTGACTCTATATTTCTATCACAGTATCAAGTTTAATTTGTGGAATATTACCAGGGAAATAATATGCATTTAGGTATAAAATAAAAATACAGTAAAACCTGTGAAGTTGACCACCCTTGTAGGTTGACCACCTGTCTAAGTTGACCGCCTTTTTCAGGCAAGGAATTAACCCTTATCATATAAATCAACCTCTGTAAGTTGACCACTAAAGTATTGCACGGCGAGTGGTCAAATTACACAGGTTTCACTGTATTTTTATTAAAATCGTTGTGTAATGCAGCAGGATATACCTTTTATTTTCTGCACGCAGACGTAACATATTACTCAAGTGTATGACGTATAAAATACGTATCAGACAATTTTTCTGCCGATTAAAAACTTTTTTGTTTCCTCCTTATCCGAATTATTGCCACACCTCTTAGCATCCTGATTATACACGTTACTCACGTAAAATAGGTTCAGCTCTCCTTTTAGTAGTATGCTATTGTTTTGTATAAGATTGTTTTGCTCACTATTTGTTGGATTTCTGAATTTCAGCAACAGAGCGCGTTTAGAAAGTCTTCCGTTGATAAAAATCATTTATGCAAAATAAATAAATAAATAAAATAAAAAAATAATAAATAAAACTGCTAATTCGGATTTAGAAGGCGAAGTTAGCCCGATGTGAGTACGTTAACTTTGGTAGCATAAATAAATAAATAAATAAATAAATAAATAAAAAATTGTTTTTTTTAAATATTTTAAGTGTTTTTCAAGAATTCACAATTTCTATAGTAATCATTGTTTGCACTCAAAAGAACAAACTCGGGCAATGCTTCTTTTTAAAGGGTCACATTCCCTTCAAAACATTTTTTTTAATTTAAGAAAGTTATGTAACTCTTTAAAATCGAAGCATGCATACTTATTTAGCAATAAATAATATGTTTTAAAATGTTAGAAATATTGTCCACTTTTTAAAAAAATTCACAAAAATGTGGAAAATTTCAATTTTTAAAAATTTGTAAGGCTTTTTTGTTTTTGCACCTATTTTAAAAAAATATTTTTGCTAAACTTCAAAATAATCATTTATAAAAATATGTGCATTCATTTGCTTATATCTTTATTAGAAAATTTTCTGTGATTAATATTGTAAAAAAATCTCAAATATTTCTTAACAAATTTTGTTTTTCAAAGGCATAACATGCTCTAGAAATTTTAGTTATTTATGAAATGCTTAACCAATGCACAGTGTTGTTAAATATATTATCCGGGTTTCAAAACGTATTGCTTTAAAGCTGTATCTTCAATAGGAAAAAATCCTTAGGGATTCCAATAACATGAAAACACACGAAAAAAAAGCGATCATCGAGAAAAAGTAATTTCAAGTTTTTCTTTTGCTTAAGAACGCATAGCGAGCATGACCAAAAACGATTCATAACTTTTTAAATAGATGAACTAAAGACATGAAACCTTTCCCCTGTGTTTGAAATAATTTTTAGCTTTGAAATAAACAATAAAAAAATTTTTGATCATTTTTGAACAAATGTACTTAATCTAAAAATCATCAAACCACGTATCACTTCCAAAAACCCGCTCGGAAAGTGGGAAGGTCTAAGTCTGGTAAGGACTTTGAGTAAAGCAGGTAGGGATAAATATTTGACATCAAATCAAATTGAACAGTATTGTACCCTACAGCTTTGACATAAAATGGACAACCTTTGTTTTTGCCGTCATTCCAACTATAAAATTCAACTTAATGAAACTGAACAGCTTGTTCCATACCAATAGTTGGTAATGTTACATCTCATGACATACATTAGAGTATGATGACTCAATGCCACTGTTAGAGGTATACAAGACTCATTTGCACACTAATCACATTCATCACATCTGGTCCAATATTCGGAACTTTGATGGCTACACAGTTCGCTGCATACCAAGCAGTTCCACCCCAATGCACCTTTTTCGCCTGTGATTTTGTACACTTTTAAAATTTCTCACAACTCTTATATATCTTTCCATACTTTGCACGAAAGGTCTTTAAACTGTATAACTCCTTCTTAGTATCCTTATTTTAGCTTCATTTTCTCTCTCTCTTGGTATTTATTAAAATTGCTCAAGAAAAAGTTATTTCTGTGTGTCTTTAATTTTCTCTTCTGTTTTGCCGGGTTTAACTTTGGGTTTGAGAAAAGGTGAAATACCGCAATTTTCTCTTCAGTTACAACAGTCCATCGGTTAGAAATTTTCTCTCTATATATATTTGATTTTCTCTTCTGCTGTTGTCGGGTCTAATTTTAAAGTTTGAGAAAACGTGAAATACCGCAGCTGTCTCTTCAGTTTTGCAATAGTCCACCGGTTAGAAATTTTCTCTCTGTATATATTTGATTTTCTCTTCTGCTTTTGCCGGGTCTAACTTTGGGTTTAAGAAAACGTGAAATACCGCAGCTGTTTCTTCAGTTGCATTAGTCCATCGGTTAGGAATTTTCTCTCTGTATACATTTGATTTTCTCTTCTGCTTTGTCGGGTCTAACTTAGGGTTTCAGAAAACGTGAAATACCGCAGCCGTTTCTTCAGTTGTAGTAATGCCTGGGTCAGAAACTTTAGTAGAAACCACGGAACTACAGTTTGCACCTCTAGTTTAGCATCTATATTTTGGCATGGGAGCTTCACAGTTATAAGAGTCCAAGTGTTCTAGGACTTATGGTGAAAAATACAACCCAAATCAATGAGTTCATGCTGTGTTGTTAGAAGTCCAGTTTTCCTGTGAAGATCGGCAGTTGCTTCGGATTTCATCTGGTCTGTGTTGGTTCGGACTCCATCTGATCTGTGTTGCTTCGACCAGAGGAAAGATCGAATTTGGCAGTTAAACTTGACGGAATGTGACCAGAATCTAACGACACCTTAGGCGTTTTTCTTTTGTATTTACTAAACATTTGTAAAGTAAGTTGCATTTGTAAGCCATTAATTTGCACAAATAACAGCAAAACGTGCAGGCACAGTCATAGGGAAAAAAAAAGAAACACTCTTACTTGTACGGCTTTTATACATGCTAGGAAAGAAAGAGAAGTGTCATCCGATATGAATTAAAGTCTTTTTTAAAACTAAGTAAGTTTAATTTTGACAAGAGGCATATAAAATATAAAATGAACACAAGCTCTGAATTGTTAAATAGGAACCCTATTTTTTACTATGTAAGATAATTCTTGCCCCTAAAAGAAGTTAGGGTACAAAATTTCATTGCATTCCGAGGCGTAGAACAAAAGATATTAGCGAAAAACAATTCAGAAAATGCCACCACGTTTTAAAAGGTAAATTTCAAGGTCAAAACTTAACGATCAGCGCAATCGAGATTGCTAAATTACAAATTTTTTTTTCAGAGAAAAGAAATGAAGCTACTTACTATAATACACAGACTTTTAAGAACTCAATTCTTAGGTTTTGTTAAAGGCTCGGTTTTTTTTTTCTTTTTTTAATCTTTGTTGACATTCTGTGTTAACATAGAAATTTTTTCTACATTACCTTCCCTAAGTTTATCTGCATTAGGAACTGCTGTAAACTGAGTCGGCGTTGTTTATGTTGCCAATAACAATTTAAGTCTGATGTAATGCTAGAATTACATGTATCCCAGTTTCTCTTCAACTAGGTCATCATCCTCCCCTCTACCAGGAACGTGTGACTTAAAAATAACTCTTATGCAATATTATGAGTCATTACATTCTTCTACGGAACAACTTTCCTCCTTTTTTACTTTAAAATGCACCCCCATGGTTTCAGTTTGAAAAAATGATACGAATCCTTAAACTGGAGAAAAGTTAATATTTTAGCATATCATAAAAACTAGTGAATATTTCGAGCTCAATGTTTTGAACACCAGTATAAAATCTCTTCTAAAATGATCTTCCAGCAAAATATAATATGGTTACGTACCATTTTTATTTTTCAAAAGTTAATCACATAATGAATTTCGCAGTTTAATTGGGAAGCTACGGCTAGAGCAAATAGAAAACAAAATCGGTATACAAAGTTAAATGATGATGCTTTTCTCAAATATGTGATAAAAAACGGGGGTTGTTATAAGTAAGTTGATGCACAGTTTAACAGGAGGACTTTTTATTAACAACAATAAAACAACTTAATTACGTAGAGTGCATATATTCTGAAAAAATGACACATTGCCCCTGTCTCTAGCGTCAATAGTCTTCAAATACGAACGCGTGATTCGTTTTTTTCTTCTATGAGTGTACCGTTTCGCCCAATCACATGGATTTATTTCATATTACTTACAACTTCAAAACGAAGCCGAAAAAAGCAAAGCCGGATAATAAGTAATGTTAACTAATGTTCTAAAACTAAACTCTAATGTTCTTCGACTCCAGCTCCGACTCCTGTACCCCAAAAATCAGTCTGACTTCGACTATGACTCCGCAGCCTTAACAGGAAAATACTCACTAGGAAAATGAAAGATTCCGTTTGTTGGAAATTCACAGCCTTCGACTCTGACTCTTTTACACGAAAATCAGACCAGTTCCGATACCGCAGCCCTGTTTTTACTGTGAAGTAATGATTCTTAAGATGATTTGTTTTTATTTTCAATCCAACGATTTAATTAATTAATTTATTTTTGGAAACGGGAAATAAATGGAAAATTTGGAGTGCTTTATTTTTTAAGAGAAAGAAAAACTGTGCAGACGATTATTTATTTAAGATTTGATTTATTATTTAGTAAAATATGCTTTTTTTTTTTTGGTAAAATTTCGAGTTATGCTCGGCAAAATATCATCATTCGGCGAAATTTGGAGTTCCCTTCGATGAAATAATTATTATATAGCAAAATGTACAGTTTAGTTCGTCAAAATTATCAAAATTCAGCGAAATTTGGAGTTCTGTTTGGCAAAAATGTAATCATTTCGCAAAATTTTGACTTCCATTCGACAAAATTATCATTTGGCAAATTTTGGAGTTCCATTCGGCAAATGGGGAATTTCAGCTCTTCCAAAAATTTGAGTTCGGGGCGCCCCTGAGTGAATCGCACCGCTAAACATTCATTTCATGTATCTGACTTTCCGTAAACCCATCGTAAATTGTAAAAGAACATTGGTAAGCCATTTAAAGCCGCGTTGAAATTAATTACAAGTAACTTTTCATAAAAGCTGATCCATTGTAATAATAAAAAATGGATCTATGCCAAAATACAAAGCCTTGTATTGTAATTAAAATTAACGCAGTCCTGTTGCTTTTGCAGATATTTTTACAAAAACCTTTACCAACTGGAACTTGTGTTTGGTTTGTACTAGAACTTTTAAAAAGGACTGGCTGACTTATCCGTCATTTTGTTCCAAGACAAAAGTGGATCCAATCTCGTTTCTAGTATTTATAAATACGTTATGATATTCGTTGGTTGCTATGTCGTAAAACAATTGATGTTAAGTTGAGCAAAATGTCACTTAAGGAGAATCTAGAAAGATAACTTAGTTTACAAATTCAACAAAAACGTATCGGGAAATGTTAACTGTAATAAACATCATTTCCACACCTTATTTGTTTTTAATTTGTATTAATCAAATCGTCTTCATCTACAGAACAAAATAATAAAACATCAATCAGGCAACACATCTAAAGCTTGGGCACCAGTTTTCTGCAGTGAGGCTTTTGTACAAATACTATTTTTTTCGCAAGACAATTTTGAAAATCAAAATGACGGATATTTCAGTTCATCTTCTTAGGAGCCTTAGTTTGTACAGTCATAGAAAAAAAAACGAAACACTCGTTCGTACTCGCAGACTATTGACACTAGAGACACGTGTAAGATGTTATTTTTTCCGGAATAATGTGTTCTACATAATTATGTTGATAAATTGTTGTTAAGCGGTCGTCTTCAAATTAAAACGAGCATCAACATCAAAATTTTCAATGGGAACCCCCTTTTTTATCCCACATTTGTAATCAGTATCCATTTTTAACATAGTATGCAAATTTTTGTTAAAATTGATCCAGCCGTTACTTCAGAAATGAGTTTTGAAAAATCCCTCTCGTAAATGTAAAACGTATTTTGATATTTTTACACATAACACATAAACTAGACTAGAAACGGCAAAGATTGTTTTTTTATTTTAAAATATGAATCGGCCGAATACTAGAAACATCATTTACAACAACTAAAATGTTAATTTAGATTTTTTATGAATTATGATATAATTTTATGAAAAAAATATGATCTGAAACCACATTAAATTTTAATAGAAAAACAATCTAGATGAGCTTTTATGTGGGAATCCAAAATTTGTGCTCAAAATATTCAGTAGTTTTCGCACTATGCTTAAAAATTCTTTTTTTCCCATTTTAGGGGACCGTATACCTTTTTAAAACAGAAATTATGAAAGTAAGTTTCTTCGTAAAAAAAGAAAAAAATTGTTCAACAAAATAAGCAAGCCAATTATAACGTGGGTTTTCTACATTAGAATTACGTCTATGAATTTTTTTTATTGTATAAATTTATTCGCTGTCTCTGCAGAAGAACAACACAATATTGCAATCGTCAGTTTTTTGTGGATACCCTTTAAACGTCAATATGTAAATAATGCGAAACACTATTTCATTGCCTAAAAAAAGAATATTTTACAGAACATTTTAAATTAAAAGCTACACGTAAAATACTACTTTTTTTTTTTCTGCGTTGACCAATGCCTTTTGTAAAAAAAATAATTCTGAAAAAAAAAATTAACATACACAACTCTTTCACAAAAATCTACAATAAAACCTCATTGTCTCGCTTGTCATGTTGCAATAGGTAGTGTAGAATGGCTAATCTCAATGATAATTTACTAAAAGGTAAAATTATTGCAATGTCTAAATCGGCGAAAAGCACTCGAAAAATAGCCAACAGCGTGAAATTTCTCCTTTAACACTATCCATATGGGTCAGTAAATAATATTTGCTCTTAAATCAGTTTGCTGATTTCTACGAATTATTATTATTATTATTATTGTTATTATTATTATCATTATTATTATCGGAAAGTGTATGAATTCTTTTCAATGTGTTAAGATCTAATAGGGGACATGTCAGTCGCCAGAGCCCAAATTCTGCACATAGTGTAGTTGTTTTGGCTGATTGTGAACTTTTTTTTTTTTTTTTGACTTCGTCAAAAATTTAACAAAACAGTATTTTGAGCGTAAGATTAAGTAGAGTTTTTCTCTATTTTTAAATGTAATTTAAATATTATTTTTCTATTTACTTTCTCTGTCATTATCCGTGCATTTCACATTAAAATCTTTCTCGCAAGCCAAAGATTAATTTTCAAAACATTTTCTGCTTTTTTATATAACATGGAAAAATATGGAAAAAGAAAGAAAGTTATAATAAAAAAATTGTTATCAACTCCTGGATGCCTATTTTATTATATGCATGTGTTTCAGAAACGAATTTCTGAATATTCGGCTCTAACTTTATGACACTGGAATTCTAATTCTGCTTTCTGATCTTATTATTTAAGCTAACATTGTGCCACATGGACCAGCTTCGCGATCTGAAAGTGGTTCGTGTCTTCACGGCGATGTAATTTCGGTATGATTTTCCCATTCAAAGGCTGCTGTTAGTCCGAATAATAAGCATAACAGCCCTGAACTAGGTTTAACCGAACAATGAAGCACATGTCATGTCATTGAAGCTGAGAGTGCCTACAAACTGGTTAATGAAGAAAATTTATCTCACCAGTGAGAGGCCAGTTTGTTCGCGCTCTCAGCTTTAATGAGGTGACTTCTGCATCCAGTACGATTTAGTACCGATTCCAGTCTGCGAAGTTCACAGAATGGACAAACTGTAACCTATGGATCGATTAAATCTCCTGTCGGGTATGCTGCGTGTAGTGTTGCTACAAGTAACGGCAGCATAATGCCTGATACTATAGAAAATGTTCGTTTGTAAGTATATGGTGCGCGAAACAAAATTGCATAATGCTAAGCTGTATTTGCAAGTGCAAATTTGCGATATCAGAGAAATGACAAGAAGTCTGATTTCAGTTCACCTTGGTTTGAGCTAAAATAAGTTTTGTCTTTTTAAATTACGGGTTGAACCATTTCGAATCTCGTTGCAAGAAACAACATTGGGAAATTTCTTTCCTAAATTGCTCTTAAGAGCCATAACATGTTTAACTAAAACCGCCAATTGTGTTATGCGTCGCGGAGATGAATGTTTCCCATGCATTAATTGCCATGCACTATAGGTTAGGTTATTCCCTCCGAACATTATCTGAGTCTTCCTATTCATGGGCATGACAGTCCTGAACAACCAAACAAGGAAAGGCAATCAACCAAACAGGGAAGCTGATGTCATGTCATTGAGGCTGAAAATTCACACAAACTGGTGGATAAAGAAAATTTATTTCACCATCTAGAGGCCGTAAATAATACAACAGATAAATTTACTTTACCTACCAGTTTGTTCGCACTCTCAGCTTGAATGACATGATTTCTGCCTCGATCACGATCAGTTCTGAACCCAGACACTAAAGTCCACAGCAGGGTCTCTGGATAGACTAACCCAGTTGTAGGTATGCTGCGCATAGTTTTAGGATAGGTGCGACAGCCTTCTGCCTGATACTATGGAAACTGTTCGCAAACAAGTATATGGTGCGCAAAACAAAATCAAATAATGTTTAGCTTTGTTTGCAAGTGCAAAGTTACAAAATCCGAGAAAAGACAAGAAGTCTGATTTCGGTTCACCTTGACTTAAGCTGAAGTAACTTTCGAATTTTAGTTACGGGTTGGATCCATCTCGAATCTCGTTACTACAAACAGCATTGGGAAATTACTTACCTAAATTGCTTTTAAGAGACATTACATGTTTGATCAAAACTGCTGATTGTGTTATGTTTTTTTAATAATACCAATCATTGTGATTTTTCACATCAAATTTGGATTTAAAACATATTGCCGTTTTTTGATAAAAATGAAGTCGGTAGAAAAACTACTGTGTTTGTCCACTGTGTGAATTCAAATAGCTAAACGATCCCAAATTAAGTTCGAGCATGAAATGTTTGCGCATTAACGGGTATTTATATTCTCCTGTTTCTGTTTTATTTTTTAGATTGATATTTGGTTCATTTTATGTATTGAAAGCAAATTTTCACGGAATAAAAGGGCCTTGTTTTGCTCGAGTCACCAATCTATTTAATGCTGCGTTTTCCCACGTCAGGCGGTATATTTTTTATATTTTTGTATGCGATGTACCAAACTTCTGTCGATGTTCTGCGAAATTAAAAACGCGAATTCCATTTTACATCAAAAGGCCTTCTATTCATTTCAAAATAAACCAGTAACATAGGTTCAATGCATTTATCAAACATATTTACAGGTCTATCTAGGTATAAGGTTCAATTTACATTTCTATGAGGCTAATGGCTGAATGATTAAATAAACAATCCAACAGGTTCATATTATGAAAAGTCAAAAATATCCATTACTTTCAGTAAGTCATTATTTATTACACAACGATCTATACGAGGGACCCGCCAGTCCCCATCCGTCTTTCTAAGGTTAATCCAGACAGACAAAAATCAGTAAATATTTTAATGTTTTTCAAAAAAAAAGTTTTCGACCCTAAATCGCCTCGGCGCAACATTATCGGCCAAAAAGTACCGAATTACGAAAAAAAAGGTAAACTTGAAAAAATAATGCATTGTGCTGGATAATCTCGTTCTTAGTTTACATTCCGCTACTTGATAAGCCGTGACCTTGAAAGTATCATTTTCAATGTGGTGACGGTCCCTAAATTGTTTTTCGTGAATAACTTCTGTTCTACTGCACGGAATGCAATGAAATTTCGTACCCGGGCTACACTTTGCTGTCTAAACATAATTATGTAGCAAAAATAGGGGTTCCTATTTGAAAATCAAGACTTAGTGCTAATTTTACTTTGTATATGGTCCCTTATCAAAATTTTACCTACGTAGTTTTAAAGAAGACTTTAAACCATGTCAGATGACACCTTTCTTTCCTTTCTAACATGTATAATGGCCGAATAATTAAAAGTGTTTCGTTTTTTTTTTTCTAAGACTGTACATACAACTGTTAATCTAACCAAGACAAATGCGAATACGACGCTTAAAATAAATTTATCCATTCGTTCCGTTTTATTGCTAAAGTGGGAAAGTTTAGTCATACAGTTTACGTTTCTGCAAAGTAAAATAAGAAATACCCTCAAATTCAGCTTACTGTTACAAATAACAAGTAACTTTTCACATAAAAGTTGATGCCTAGTAATATTAGTAAGAAGAATGAGGTATCTATGTTTGAATGAAAACATCTCTCTTGAAATTAAAAGGTACGCAGTCCTGATTTTTTTCAGATTATTTTACAAAACTTTCAATTACGAAAGTTTTATTAGGTTGACTTATACCTTTTCAATCTCACCACGATCAATGCAAATAATGTGTTTCAAAATAAATTGATCCATTTATTTCGTTGTGTTACTGGAAGAAATGTTTATTTATAAAAAATATCATACAGATTACGTTTTAGCAATGAAAAAGAAGAAACACCCTCAAATCAAGTTTACTGCTGCATTAAATTATCAGCTTCCCATTTCATAAGGCTGCAGCTAATTAAATGTGATGCGGTCATTAAAGGAAATTATCCTCATTATTATACAGCTCGAACACCAAGTTGAGTGAAAACAAATTTAGGGTGCTATTTGCGGAGTGTCTAAACGATTCTTCTAGATTGCGTTTTCAATTAAAAGAGTTGCAGTAGAATGATTGAAGAAACTTCGAAACGTGCAATCAAAAGGTTTCATTAGGCTGTGTTCTTACTACTTATCTTTGCTTACTCAAAGAAAGAATACGTGTCCATTTCTACAACTTGAATTTGCTGGGTTATGTATCATTTCTTGAAACAGCAGAGGTACATCATCATACCATACGTAAGGGAAAGGGGGGCACATGTGAACAACTTTCTTTCATTTATTTATTTTCAAAAAAAAAAAAAAATATATATATATATATATAGATAGATAGATAGATAGATAGATAGATAGATAGATAGATAGATAGATACGTATAATAACAGTTTCTCCAAGATACCAAGATAGGAAAGCAATTGCGCTGTATTGATTGCCTTATAAGCAAATGTTTAAATTACGTATATATTATTTCTCTTTTTTTGTATGTGTGTGAGGAAATTGTATTTATTTTGTGTTTAAATTTGCAAACTACATTTTAATAAAGGTATTGTTAAAAAATGACCAAATTGTAAAAAAATATTCGAAACGTTACTGTTTATTTCCTTCGGAGCGTTTTGGGATTTTTCAAAAAGATTTCCTGAATTGCTACAAGTAACACAAAAGAAGTCTGTTGTGAAAAATATATTTAGCTACAGTTTAAAGATTGACTGAGCTTGTTTATTTGGTGTATCGGCTCCAGTCCGATTGCACCCCGTCCAGATTTACAAAGCTCTCATTGAGAGCAAATAAGTCATTGGATAGCTGCAGCTTTACAATGGAAGCAATTTCTGGCAAGGCAGGTACTTGGTTGCTGCATACAATTTTCTCTTGCATTTAACCATGGTTGCTACAATGCTTCCGGAGCTTGGTGAATCATGGATGTTATAATCAATTGCATCTAACCCACTTAATATTTCGTGGGCTCGAGTTATAACAGGCTTATACAGGGGCGATTTCCCAAATTTTCAGAAAGTTATAAGGATATTTTTAGAAAGGTTACTAATTTTCAGCGGAAAATGTTCCTGCTTTTGCAAGATATATTACTGGTGGAAATTGGGAGCGTCAGCTGCCAATTACTACTTTAAAAGAACGTTTCTGAATTGTTTTTACAGTGCACGTTCACCATTGACCTCATTTTTATTTTAGTTTCTCCTACATTTAAAGCAAAACTAGATTTAAAAAAATAACTGACGTTCTAATTACACCTCATGCAGAAAAGCCAAAGCTTTTCATCGATTGTTAATGAAAACTAGAAAACCATACAAAAATGAAAAAATGAAAATTTCTAAAGACAAAGAAAACAAAAGAGGATAGTAAACCAGGCATTGGGTCGCAAAAAATAGTTTACCCTCTTGTCCCTGTTATCGAAGTATAAGGTCTTAAAGCCTGCCCAAATTTTAAGAAAAGTCGCCAAACATAGCGAGTTTCGACTAGTAATGGAAGACATCTTTTACGCGCATTTCATTTAAATGTTCTGCCACTTGTAGATACTAAATTCTCATGCCTACAATTTCTTGCCAAGTTATTAAATTTGGCGCATATCTAAATTTTTCGACAGAGTTTAAGACCTTATATGTCGATTACGGGGGCACGAGGACAAATTTTTTGCGTCAGAAAAAAAAAGTCTAAATATGCTCTTTTGATACCACCATTGGTAACTTTTTGCATTATTACATTATGCGTATGACTCCTTGGTACATTTTTTTTTTTGCTTGCTTCTTAGATCGGAGATTTTATACGAAAATGTTGTTTACAATATCAATATAAAATTTATTGCAGGTTGGCTAAACAACTGTACTGCATTGTAAACATGTCGCATGTCAAATTTCAAATAAATCCGAGAAAGTGAAGAAAATTGAATTGTAAGGCTGAGTTGAAAAACATGTTTCAAAATAACTCTGTTCTTCTTGGAAACCCGTGTTTATAAATTAAAATTAATATATTGTGTTAGGAATCTCAGAATTTATAAAAAAAAAAAAAAAAAAGCTCATGTATACCAGCAATCAAGTATTATTCATATCATAAAGTTTCCAAAATTACTGCACATCGAATCAGCACTCATGTTAAGAATTAAAAAAAGGCGTACTAAGTGAATTGGAGGGCAAACAGATACTGCATTCAACTTTTTATGCTACAGAAGAACTAAAATGTTTACCATTTGTATTATACATTTCTACTGAAATCCTATTTTTTTTTTTTTTTTTTTTTTTTTTTTTTTTTATTCATAAGTATTTTAAGAGCTTAGAAATACCTAAAAATAAGATTTAAAGCTTAAAAGCAAATCTGATGTAGACCTTAAGTTACATCCTTTTACGTTATTTAAAAAATCGATGGTTTTTAATAATTTAAAAGAATGGGTGCGTGTATTCACGCAATAGAGTTAGAAACAATACTTCTTTAATTAAATAGCTCTTAGACATTTTATTACACACGAGCGGTTGCACGTAGTACAAAATTAAAAGGTCTTTTGGATCGCCTGTATATTTACAAATAATGGATGATGCCAATAATCAACAAATGTGATTACAAATATTTGAACCTCGCCAATATGCTATGTTCATTTTCTCGTCCATGTTATGGTAATTTGCTCGACCATGATATGGTCATTTACTCATGTTATGGTAATTCGCTCCGTAAAATGGGTTTAAAATTGAAGTAGAAAAGAACAAAGTGGAATTTTCGAAAAATCGCTTCAAAGATGCTCACCCTTAAGCTACGAATTAATTTTGTGTCAAATCTCATGAAAATCTGCCGATTAGTCTAGGCGCTATGCGCGTCCAGACATCCAGATATCCAGACACACATATTTTCAGCTTTATTATTAGTAAAGATATAAAAGTATGGCAAACATAAAGAAATAAACTAACACATGTAAAAACAGGTGATGGTTTTTTTAGCATCTGTAATTTAAAGCTGCATAAAAATATACAGAGTATGTGTAGAGAAACATACTCTATAACAGTGTCTTAGAGTGAGCTGGAAAACTTTAAACAATTACGTCAATGATTTGATAAATAAATACCTTTGTGCTGAACATTAAAGTAAGAAAAACAACGTTAAAAAAAAGCACAAATTTGCCAATTACAGCAGACACGTGTTTCGGCGTTACAGGGAACGCCTTTTTCAATGCAAAAAGTAAAGAGCTAATGGATGGAACTCTTGTCGGATGTCTTTTCATCCATAAGCTCATTACTTTTCGCACTGAAAAAGGCCTTACCTGTAACGCCGAAACACGTGTCTGCTGTAATGGGCAAATTTGTGCTTTTTTTAACGTTGTTTTTCTTACATCACTAATTTGTCACGAACAGATGCAAAAAAGTGTTAACAGATATTTATTTACAAATATTTGACAATCTTAACATAAATCAATAGATAAAGCGTCATTAGAGACACATTGAAATCCAATTCAAACACTAATTTTGTCGCCAAATTTATCACCAACTTAGAGCGACATATTACCAATGTATGCGTACTCCTCCAGCCTGGAAATTTTATATCAAAATAGCAGGGAAGGTGAAATTCCTATCTAAATGTTTTTAGTAATCTTCCGTATGGCAAATAACACTACTTAAATACTGTCGCTTATATTTGTAGACCTGCTTCCAGAGGTGAATAAACTAAAAAAAAAAATCACATCGTCATCTTCAGGCAATGACGTCTACACAATTATTTTAGAAGTCGTCAAATTCTGAGAATGTCTTATTTATGCTGTCTATTGTTTCCCTGTATCAATATTTTCGTCTCAGTCGTCAGTGTAGGAATAGAGTATGTTTCTATCAATTCATCAATTTAACCCCTACTGACTTAACTACCAGTTATTGTTATGAATGGTTATATATATTTAAACCTTTCTTTCGAACGACAGCCATCTGTGAATGATATTTACCGGTGTATCATCATGCAAGTCTTTCTAGAGATGTTCTCGAAAGACTAGGCTTAAAATGCAATTAATAATAACATTCATGTTCTTGCTATACAGTCACATGCAAGGCTTTCTTTACGTCTGTGCGAATGGCACATTTGAAAATAATGTCGTTATATATTCTTTCTTTAGCCTGTTTTTCGTACCTACGCGAGATCTTCCGCAATTCTTGGTCGATTTCTTTGATTAACCCCTTATTTTAAAGCTTATCGTACAGGCTAATGACGAAAAATAGACCCAATATCTAAAAGTTTTTATTTGTGTCAAAAAAACCTGTTTCTCTCTCAAAGCACCGGACTGAGGTTTTTGGTTAAGTTTATAAGTTTAACTTCCGCTGGGATTGACAGAGCTGAATGGCTCGATCGGCAGAGCGTTCGATTGGTAATCAGAAGAACGAGTGTTCAAGCCCAGTCCGGATGATCTGTATCGAAAAAATAGACAAGTATCACGTATTACACGAACACTTAAAACACAGTAAATAACATAAGGGAGGCAGTAAAAAATGAGATGAGAACGCTCCATGTTGGTACGAAAACTTGATGCAGCCTGTAAATAAATTGATTCCTAATTGTAAGTTTTTTTTTTTTTTTTTTTTTTTTTGCTTTGTTTTTAAAGCTTTCGCTCCGATCAGAAAACTAGAGTATAAAGTGAGCAAAAATATAAGTATCAGGTTTAATATTTCAGACTACAATGAATATTTTTTTGTTCCAAAAAAAATCGTATCTTTTAATGTCGATTTTCCTAATAGTTTTGACCCTTTGTACAAATAAAAATATTACTACTCCAAATTGAAATTACGCTTTTCATTAAATTAACCTGTTAATATTAAAATTACTAACAACTGGGTAAAATATTATTTGTTTTTCTTCTTTTGGCAAAAAACAAACAGCCAGTAACATTTTTACTACATTCGAAAAAATACGCTTAAAAAACGAACTTAGTTCAACTGATTTTGTATTTTAACCACTCGGTTAATGATGCACACGTACTGCCTTCTAAGCCATAACGGTTCAAGCAGCCTGCTATAACAAATTGTATAAATTTTCAAAAATAAAAACACTTCTCTTCAATATCTTATCTTATATATGATTTCTGTAGAATATTTTTCTGTTGGTATGCTAGATCTTTCTTATTTCTTGAAGAATTTCCCCTCTCATTTTTAAGTTTAAAGGGCCGTCTAATGACGAAAAATAGACCTCCGGTCTAAAAATCAATATTTCGGAAGCGCCCCTTGCTGTTGCAAAACCTTGATGCAGCCTGTAGTTATTATGCAGATTTTTTTTTTTTTTTAATCGAAATTTTAATACAATTTGCCAATGTTTTGCGTCGCTTTTGGCGAAAATAAAAAATTTACAAGTAAACTGCGTGTATTTTTTTTTTCTTTTTTTTAGTAAAGCTTAAAAGCACTGGGCTTAGTTGTTCGGTTAAATTGATAAGTTTTTTTCGGTAAAGCGTTCGGCTATAAACTAGCTGAATTTTGGGCCCGCACGGGCTGTCCGCCATTGTAGCTAATTTATACTAATATTACGCATTACGTGTACTTATAACATATAACATATAACACACGTAGGGCAATAAAATAAATACGACGGGAATGCTCCATGACGTTTCGAATGTAAGCAGAAAAAAAGTATTACATTTTAAAATTCAGACCTCAAACGAATCCTTTTTGCGCAGAAAAACTTTTCTAATTGCATGCTGAAATGTAGATTTTTCCAACATCAGTGTTCAACCTTTTGTATAAATAGAAAATACTGCGCCAAATTGAAATTACGCATTTCACTCAATGAACCTTTAACTATTTATTCGAATACGATGTGAAAGATTAAAATTATTATCAACTTCAATAAGCAAGAAATCATTTTCTACTCCTCTACTTTCGGTGGGGGAAAAAATGCATTTTGTCTACGTTCAAAAAATTACACGCAAAAAACGGACTCAGTTCAACTGGTTTTGGTTTTGAATTTTAAGTGTTCGATTAGAAGAAAAACATGTCCTGGCATTCAAGCCATAACGGTTAAAGCAGGCTGCTATGGGAAAGTTTATCAATTTTTAATAATAAATGTTTCAACCGCTACGCGAGATCTTCCTCATTCCTTAAACAAATTCCATGTTTTACGAATAATTTTAAAGCGTAATATTCTAGCTAATAACAAAACATAGACGCATGGTCCTTTTTTGGGGGAGGGGGGTTTGGGGGGAAGGTAAAAAGCTTTTTTGCTGTTTTTTCTTACACATTGCTTCAATAAATAGCATTCAAAAATAAAAGCATAATTGCTTGGTTAGTTCGAATGTGGTGCTGATAAACAGAATAACGCCAGTTAGAATCCGTGCCAATAAACATCTCTTGGGTGCTTCTCTTTTTCTGCCAGAGGCTCACATAGGCAGGATTGTATTTGCCACAACCCGTTTTTTCACATGCACAATAACTGCTTTTTACGAGTCACTCTGTTACACTTTTAATGATATTTATGTTTGCATTGAAAATACGTACAACCAAAAAGTGAGCGATGATCACATTATCACAACATTGTGTTTAACGAGGGTTTACTGCTGATGTCTTAAAATTACATGCATTCTTTTGTGCGTTTACTTTTTTCCGTTTACTTTTTTCGATTCTTCTTCGTAATAATCTTTCTTTGAAATTTTTAAAGAGTGAAATGACACATGAAACGATTCGAAGCACAGTGCGCAGCTCCGCACGGGTCGACTAGTAAGATCTTATTGCGTTTGACGGTTTTCCCAAAAATACCTTTTGAGCTTTTTGAAATATATTTTGAATCAATTTAAGAAATTTTATTCTTTCCATTTAGAAATCTTCAACTTATGAGCATCATGTCATGTCCCGTCAATTGACCTGATTTTTCAAAGTGTCCCCACCCGACCATCTCCGACTTAAATGACATTTCATAGAGGTGTATCCATGCGTTTAAAACTAACATATGCAAATTTTCAGCTTCCAAAATCCAAACTCTATGGATCTAGGATCCCTCAAAACAGTGGTTCCTGTTTCAAAATTCAGTGGGGTGTGCTTCAATATGGAATTTCAAAGAAGAGGAGGAATGTGTCTGAAAAAGGGTAAATTTTCCAAATTTAACCTTCAAGAAAATGTGACTTAAATGTTTTGAAGAGAAACATCTAGTTAATGGAAAACGTCAAATTATACTTCGGTTATTACCATTCTCGTGCACAGGGGGAGAGGGAGGAAAGGGACTCATGTTGGCCCGTGCCCGAGCCTGAAGAGGGCGCAATATTTTTAAAACTAGACATGAAATATAGGGTGAACAATATGGAGGGGAGCCCGTAAAATTCATCTGTGACGGGCCCCAAAATTTTTGTGCACGCTTCTGATTACCATATGTACATTTCACAACTAAATTTCTTTGCAATGAAGAATGGAAGGTCAAAAAGTCGACGCAACATCAAAAGTATATTTCTATGTAGAAGTGTGACATTAGTGAGAAGCAAAAGTTGAAGAAACAAAAGTATTATATTGAGTAATTTTAAACTAATTTTTAAAAAAATGAATAAATATGCAAGACAAAGGGGAGTGTTACAAATTTTTATTGGTGTTTGAAAACTATAAGAAAGTGTGACAGTTTAAAACCAGAAACACTAGGCTAAACTAATTATTTTTTTAGAATACGTTTTAGGAACCTTACTTTTATTATATGTAACTGCTACTTATGTAAAGAAGGTTTTACGAATAGTCAAGCATATGATGAAAAAAAGTTCCACCAGTTTCGAGGTTCAGTTTATCTTCTGTTTCTTGTTCATAGACATAAACATTTGCATTGTCTAGATTTTGCTTGTAACATATTAGGGAGCAGGTGGATTTTCAATCTTCTCAGGATGAGAAACGATAGTTTTTGTTTTACATACAGAAACAAAGAACGAAGTCTAAAATAGCTATTGAGATGGGGTTATTATTTCAGTCAATATTTGAAATTAATTCAATTTTCTTTACTTGGGGTAAAAGGACTATTTTATCCTCGGTTGTACGGTACAAATTTTCCGGCAATAAACTTTATCCAGATTTAATGTGTTACTCTTTTTACGCATTAAAGTCTCCTCTGAAATTCTTCTACGCTTTCACAACCCCATTTCCCCGGTAAAGAACCACCACAAATGAAAGTTCTACCTACACGTGCTTATTCTACCCTCTATTGTGAAACGGTTCCTTTCTACCCTCGAAAAATGGTTTCATTTTCTAGTTAGGTTCTTTATAATTTCCCTTATTTGTGTAAAACGTGTCATTATGACGTGTGAGCGCCGTTTTTTGATTTTTTTTTATAATCTTTGAGTATATTTGTTTTAGACCTTCACCCAGCAATACTTCCTTTATTATAATTTTTTGAAAACTGTCGAACCATTGACGCACCTGTTGTTTATTTGCTTATATATTTTGTAACTTTTTTTTTATTTACTTATTTATGGATTGCGCTTATCCAATATTACAGTGTCGAAGAATTAAACTTAGAATTTGCATCGAAAATACTGATTCGTTCGAAAAGAAGCTGTTTATAACATTGTTTTTTTTTTTTTTCTGTAAAAGCATGTTTTCGCAAAAAAAAAGATTTCGAGAGCTGCAAGTTTCGTGAAAATCACATTATCAGATACGAAAAATGAAAAATCCGCGGCAAAAAAATATTTCACGGAGCTTAAATTATCGCAATTGCAACGGGCTCACGAAAGTGCTGGATTAATCTACTGGTGATAGGGTTAAAATTTAAACTATAAAAACATCACCAAACAGGCAATGGCTTCGTTCAAATGTAGAAGTAGTTATGATCCCGCCATACCTTAACGGGCTATTTTCTAGTTGCAAATAAACGTGTCGCCTACTCAAAATTTATTCGTGGGGGCGAGGGTGAGGGGAGAGAAGCCCAAATTATACATGTAATTCGTTTGCCATTATCGTTAGTTTTAGAAAGTAGTAAAACAAAAATTGCTTTTCAACTTTTTTTATTATTATTTTTTTTTTTTCAAAAAATACATTTGTTGAAAGAGAACACGTTGTAGTTACCACAAGGTTTATCCAAATTTTAGAAAAAGAAAAAAAATGTTGTTATTATTCATTAAAGAACATTATTCTGTAACAGTTATCTATAAAATTAGGAAGCGATAGTTAAATTCAATATATATTAACGAGTCCAATAACAAACATATCAAAATATCCCTTATCATCCACAATATTAATCGCCCATATTAAGACTTGTTATATCGAACGTTTTGACACTTTCCTTAGCCCGTTATCTACTGATATCAGAGATTCCAATATATGCCAAGTTGTACACTACGTAATTTAGCCCTCATAACTCATGATGCGGGCACAATCTCCTTAATCGCCCAAACTGTTTCACCTAATATTAATGCACATAGGCAATACAAACATAATCATGATGACATATTTGATTAACCGTTTTGCTAAACTGACTGGGGAAATCTTAGCGAAGATATCACTCTGTGTTAACGCTGGCCTAAAACCACAAAGCTGTATGAAATCACAGTAAAAGAAAATTTAGGCTAAAAAGCTTTATCATGTGTATTAAACTCACCCATGAAATTTTCCCTAAACAAAGAACTATCCAGAAAAGAACGGATAGCTCTTCAATTTAAAAAAAAAGTGTGATTTTCGTTTAATAAAGAGAAAAACAGTGAATGTAGAGTTAAATTAAGAAGAATTGATGTTCAACGCTCGTGAAATAAATAGTTGGTTACCATTTTTGGACACCACATAAAACTTTGCAAGTGAAAAACAGTAGCAGTTCATTTATATCAGGAAAAAAAGAGACTCATCACTCACTAAAGTTATGGAAGATCCAACCATTTTCACACGTAATATGGTCAACTGATGCTGTTTCAGCTCATTAGTTGAAAGTGAATAAGTACAAAAACATCTAGCATTCATATGAATTAGACGTCTTGAATTCAATTTTTATTTCGCAATCAATCATTGCAAGAGGGCTGCGGTGACCTGATTGGTAAGGCATCGGACTTGTGACCGGACGATCCCTGGTTCGATCCTAGCCGGTAGAAGATCCACCGTCTTCACTAAAGGTGACTGGGGGACGTTAAATATGCTCGTGCTCACAATGTCCTCCGAGTGAAGCGATGCCTGTGGGGGTGCTCTGCCGGAAAGTTAATCGGCTACTGGTCTCGTTCAAACTTAGCGAACTGTCCGTAGATGGTGCTGCCATCTATCGTGTTGTCTGAGCCAACATCGGACTTACACATAGAAATAGGCGTTCGATTAAAATGAAAGCCGTACCCCTCTGCCTTAAAATCGAGTGACACTGCTACTGGGGCTCGGGTTCCCGAGTGGCATAAGTAACGACAAAAATCATTTGCAAGAAGACCCTGGATTTCTTGTTCCTACAAATAGAATGGAATGAAAATGGCTTAAGAAATTTGTACCCGTCATACTACGACATGTTGGTTTTCTGGTATAGATAATCCGACGGATATCCATTAAAAAAAATAGTAATTATTATGCGGGTAATAAAGATAAAGTCGATCCGAAGCGACAATGATTATTTCCGTGCGACGTTTCGGGAATTCGCAGGTTTTCATCAATTTCCTGTAGCAGTCAAATATATTTGTCCAAAAGTTTCCTGAATTACTACTAGTTATACGAATGCAGACTTCTAGCTGTTGTGAAAAATGTTTTTAGCTACCAGTTGAAAGATTAACTCAGCTTAAATATTGTATCAGCCTCCAGTTGTTTCTGGCTCGTCCAGACTCGCTAAAATCCCAATAGCAGCAAATGAGTTTCTAGATTTTGTAGATATCCCAAAGTTGCAGGGAAGTGAAACTAGAGCCCCCTTAAAAAGGACAGCCTGACTTACCCGACATTTTGTTTCCAAAACGAAATTGGATTCAACCTTGGTTCTAGTATCTGTAAATACGTTATAATATTCGCTGGTTGCTATGTCGTAAAACAATTGCTGATAAGTTGAGTAAAATGTCACTTAAGGTGAATCTAGAAAGATAACATAGTTCACAAATTCAACAAAAATGTATCGGAAAATGTTTACAGTAATAAACCTCATTTTCACAGCTTAATTGTTTTTTGTTTGTATTAATCAAATCGTCTTCATCTGCAGAATAAAAAAATCAAACATCAATCAGGCAACATATCTAATGCTTAGACAGCAGTTTTCTGCAATGACGCTTTTGTACAAATACTATTTTTTTCGCCCGATAATTATGGAACCAAAAGTTCGGATATGTCAGCTCCCCTTATATAGGAGCCTTAAGTGAAATGCGTGGATGTGATAACCGGGCTGCTTTGTATATATTGCATGCATTTTCCAATATGTGTCAGTGAAATATGCTATATTTTTCTCTGACGTTGTTCGATTGATAATAACATGCCTAACATGTTTCGAATGTTTTCAGGATATAAAAGAACTCAATAGAAAAAATAATAAGGCATTAGTGCTTTTTGCGGATTTAGAACTCAAACTTCATTGGAGAATACATTCACCTAAGTTTTTACTTTACAACTTGCAACTCGCTTCCTATTTTTATTGAAGTAATGGAACAACAAAATCCCGAATGGGGCACAAATTTTTAGCGCCGGTAATTTGTCCAAGTTCTTGTACACTTCTCTCAGTCGGAAACGACTCAAAAAAAATAGTAAAAAAATTAATTTGGATTTTAATCTCTTGAATTCAAATTATCTTTTTCGCAATCACGATTGTGTGTAAGTGTTTGTAGGCATGTGTGTTTTTGTGTAGGGGGTATGTGTATGTGTAGGCATGTGTTTGTTTCTGCGTGCAGATATGAGTGTGTGGGTAGTTGTGTGTATGAGTATTTGTGTGTGAGGGGGAAAAATGTGTATGTGTGTGGAGGCATATGTGTTTGTTTCTGTGTGCAGGCATGAGTTTGTGAGTAGTTGTGTGTATGCGTAGATGTCTGTATGTATGCGTGTGCATGTGTTTGTGTGTGTATGTGTTTGTGTATGTGCGTGTATGTGTTTGTGTGTATGTGTGTGTGTACGTGCGTGTATGTATGCGTGTAAGTGTAGGATATGGACGCAATCTGGAGACGGTTTCTGCTAGAGGTGCAGCATCGTAAGGAGCCGATCGACGGTGATGCTACGGAGGGTGCTAGCGGGAAAATAAAATGATAGAACTTCAAAACAGTCAAATGAAAGCAATAAGCAATCCTGATTGCTCAAAAAAACGAAACGTCATCATTTTTTAAACGAAACATGTCATTATCTACATACTTTACGAAAATAGGCGTAATATTATTTTATCCTCCAAACTGTGACTCTAAATTTTATAATACTACATATCATCCAAACATTCTAATTTTACGGAAATTGCGTATATTTTTTACTTTTTTTTTATTTTCTTGATAAAAACATATAAACAATATTTATTTTCAGAAAATGACATCATCGATAAAGTCGGTCATATATTATGTCACATATTGAAGGGTGTTCATGATTTTGCGACAGTTTGTGACAAAAGGAAAACGAGAAGTATGAAATCACATAAATGAGAAATTGCATACACGTGATACAGGGGAGGGGGGGGGCGTAAGGTTAAGTTGTTACTCTAGAAAACAAAAAAGGGGGGGGGGGTCAAAAATGATGACAAAAAGTGTAACATCGTTTACGGACAGCCACTAGGACGGACATCTGCACCGCAATTCCTACAATGTAAAACTTTGTATCGTATATTTCTATATGTACTATATAAAATTGAATGTAAATGTGAGAAAATGTACCTCCGGTCATTTATCATCTTAAGTGGCATTTAACGGTGTTCTATACGTTCTCCTCCTTACTTCAATTCACCTTAATTGCTCTGGGAAATATATTTCACCAAAAGTAATTTAGGCAGCATTTCATTTGGTCAATAACGGTCTAACAGAAAATCGCTTTCTAACCAGTTCCTGACTAGTTAATTGGGCAGGATAATATCTTTCATTGATCACTTTAATAGGGCAATTAATAGTTTAAACTAGATTAAACTACTTAAAAATATTTCTAAAGATTTAAAAAAAAATCTCAGAAAGTAATTGTATAAGCATTTCCCAAAGTTATCAATTGATTAGAGAGCTGCCAAAATAATTTATGTTAAAGAGTTTGTCTTTTTTTAGGTCGAAATTACTAGTCTTGTAGGTAAGAACACAGAAAATATGTTATTTAAAATATTTTAAATACTATCAGAAGTTAAGTAGTTATTATATAAGATTTTTTGTGTGAGTTTGAAGCTTTTTTTTTTAAATAATGTTTGTTTAAATCAACGGCATACCTAAAAGATGCAAGTTATGTGAAAATATCGCAGGATCTTTTTGTATATTTACTTAAATTGTTTTAATAATATTGAGTACTATTTCTAATTCCTTAAACTGAAACTAGCGTAACAGCTAATTCTATTTCTTTAACTTTATTTACTTACCATACTTACATCGTGATAAGTAGTGCTAAAAAGCTAAGAAAAACAGGAGAAAATTTTATCTAATAGAAAAAGCTTCTAATCTAATTCCCAAAAAATACCTTCATTTTGGATACGTAAAAGTATGTATGTCGCATACAATTGTACGTTGAGAAATTCTGAACAAACTAGCTAGAAGCAAAAAAGGACTAGTAAATCCATTTAATTTCAAAAAGTTTCTTTTAAAATTGAAATGATTATACTTCTTTTTTTTCCTTCATAAAAACAGAATGAAAACGATGAGGGGCACGAAACACAACGAAAATGATTTTTCAATAGATTAACATGAGATGAGCTGTCTATCAGAGCGACAGTAACTATCAAATTCCAACACGTTATCAAATGGCATTTCAGCTGTGTGAATGAGTAGAATATAGTAAAGGGAGTATATGAAGATTTCAAACCTCTATTTGCTACAATGGAGAAAACGTAATGGTGAATGGTACACATAAGGGTAGCCTAGGCAACGCTCAAGTCGTTACATACACCCAGTGCAAACCCCCACAATATAAAGCTATCACTAGTTTGGCGTATCATTTCACTAGAATTACTATTACACTATGATGGTGGTGTAATATAGATGGAGTTAGATACGCAATGTAAACTTAAATATTTGGAGTGGTTTTGATACGTGTATACTATATGGTATATATAGGGGTGAGGCAAATTAAGTGAACAATTGCGTAATGAAGCCTTACTTGTTCACATGAAGTGAAGATGATAAGGTCGTTGTTGATCTTTGACGAAAATAATATTTCAAATTCTTAACCACTGGTGAAATAAGAATTTCTAATGCATCTTCAACATTAAAAAGGTTATCCATGATTTAGTTTATAGAATTGTAAAAACTATTACGCGTTTTAAATTACACGTACAATGTATGAACTTTGCACACAAAGACAGTTTTTGCTCTGTTGTGCTTGTAACAATTGAAAAAGCATAGTGGCACATTGTTTTTGACACGTTATTTACTTGCCCTAGTGACTCCGGTAAGGAGATATAAGGTCTTAAAATCTTCCACAAATGTGAGAAAAATCGTCTAGTTAGCGTTTTTTTTTTTTTTGCCAACTTGACGAAGGAGTTTTTGATGTATTTGAAAAAAAAAAGAAAAAACGCATTTTTGATTCTCTACAAACTGTAACGAAACGTTGGAAATTTGACGCTCTCTTCGTTTTATATATATATATATATATATATATATATATATATATATATATATATATATATATATATATATATATATATATATATATATATATATAGCGGAAACCTGCAACGGAAATTTCTGAATTAAAGCGAAAGCAAAATAGATGCCAAAAAAAAGAGAAATAATTTACAGTTCTGCTATTTCTTGTCCTAATATGAGCGATTAAGAAACTAATTGCTGCAATGAAATTAAACGTGGGTTTCTGCTAGCGTTTATTTTTGATCACTCTTTTTTCTCTATTTTAACGTTTTTTATTTAAAAAAAATAGGTCGTTATAAAATACTGATTATTAAAAAGCTGTTTGGTTTGATTGGGTTTTTTGGCGCAAGAATCTTAGTAGGCTACATTGCGTCAATACTAAAGCTGTAATTAGTGTATCGTCGCCTCAGAGCAACACTAAGACATATAATTCCAGGACTAACACTAAAATATCCTGCTGTTGCTCTGAGGCGACGACGTTATTTTCAATACATATAACTGATTTGACGGAATGACATATGACACGCTATCGCGTTTCAATTAAATATGGGCAGTAAATGCGTTATGCATGGACATTTCGCATAACATAAAGTTATAGTACATAAATTCTATGTAGATAACAGTAAAAAATATAAAAAAAGAAGAATGTATTTTAACCCATTATAGCATTTCAAAATTTGCGCATAACATTAAAAAGAAAACTACGCACACGACAAATTTTTAATTTTCAGTTTGGGAATTTAAACTTTAACCAACAGAATTGTGTTTACTACCAGTCAGTATTATATCTATTGCTTACTTATATTTCAAAAGTTATCTTGTTGTAGCGGTTCGCAAAGAAATCTGGTTTTCTAATCAAGCAATTCCTACTGGAGCTTTTCCTGAAGGATTGAAATTAAAGTGTATGTCTATATAACACGATTTTCCCATCGATGTAACGAACTTAACACAGCACTTCTCGACCTTTCTTACCCGAGAAATGAGCTTATGGATGAAAAGATATCACTCATAAGCTCTATTATTTTGTATTCTAAAAAGGGTTCCTATTAACGCCGACGTTCCTATTAACGATTGGACTTGCTCCCTCCATGTATATTCCTGCACTAAGGTTGAGAATCGCTGCTTGGACAGACGCTTTTTTTTTTTTTTTTTTTTTTGTATGTGTGAGTGAATGACATCTTTAAAAACAGTATCAGCTTTTATTACGAACTAGTGGTACCCACACGGCTCTGCCCGTAATAGAAAATTAAAAGGCCTTTTGGTTTGCCTGTATATTTACAAATAATGTATGGCGAATTTTCTCGCCAATTGGCTTGTGTCCATGTTACGGTTCCACGTTATGATAATTTCGTAATTTACTCGTCCATCTTATGATAATATTGTTCTTAAAATTGGGAATAGAAAAAGAACCACATCGAATTTTCGAAAAATCGCTTCGAGGTGCACACTCCCGTGCTACAAACTAATTCTGTGCCAAATTTCATGAAAATCGGCCGAACGGTCTAGGCGCTATGCGCGTCACAGCGATCCTGACAGAGATTCGGACAGAGATCCTGACAGACAGAGACTTTCAGCTTTATTATTAGTAAAGAAAGATAAAGAGATAGTTATTCTCATTTGCAAACTACACGAATTGAGAAAAAAATGAAAAAAAAAATAGATAGGCAGGAATTGAAAGAACACGGTGAATTTTTTTTTATTGGTGCGTAAATTGTTTACTCTCCTCTCCAGGTTATCGAGATACAGTGCGTCTTGAAATGACAGATCTACCCTGATATTTGAAACTTCAGCTCCTAATGGGGTCGTTTCCAAGATATTGAAAGTATTTTTTTCTGAAAGAACATGTTTAAAAACATAGGATCTAACTATTTTTTAAATAATTTGTTTAAGTTTAATATATTTAAAAAATTACTTAAATCGGTGCTCTTTTATTGTTTACATTTCTTGCCGATAACATCACAAATGATGAAATGCCGTTCTGTGCTGCCATTCACAGAGCAAAATACTAAATTCGAATCTTTACTCACGTGTATTAGCAACGATATCGTTTATAGCAAGCATAGAGCGCAATTTTAATTCGCTTCTTGATTATCATAACGTGGAAACGCGGTATAAAGATGCGCCAAAGAGCATCATTTGTGACGTCATCAAGACCACGCCTTGTTTGAAAAATCGGACAGTTTAAAAAATTAATTAAAAAGTAACTGTTGGGAAAATGAAAGAATTTTCTGGATCCATGTTTTTTGAGCAATCACGATTGCTTATTGCTTTCATTTGACTGTTTTGATGTGCTATCATTTTATTTTCCCGCCAGCACCCTCTGTAGCATCACCGTCGACCGGCTCCTTACGATGCTGCTCCTCTAGCGAAAACCGTCTCCAGGTTGCGTCACTTACTTACTTACACTTACATGCATACATACACGCACGTACAAACAAACATACACACACATACATACACCTACACACATACACAAACACATACGCACACACGCATACATACAGACACCTACACATACAATCACACACACAACTACCCACACACTCATGCCTGAACACAGACACAAACACATATGCCTACACACACATAGACATCCCCCCCACCACAAACACTCATACACACAACTACCCACACACTCATACCTGCAAACAGACACAAACACACACGCCTGCATACACACACACACATTCGTGATTGCGAAAAACATAATTTGAATTCCAGATGTCAAAATTCAAATTAATTTTTATTTATTTATTTATTTATTTATTTATTTATTTTTTGCTTATTCTATCAATTTCAGTGACTAAAAGTACTACTTTTGACTGAAGGAAACAACCCCATTATGAATAAAAATTTCGGTTTTTTTTTTCTTCTTCTTTTTTTTTGTACATGTGAACGATTGCCATCTTTGAAAATAGTATGAACTTCAGTTAGAAATAATAGTTTTTTTTTTTTACTTGGGAACCGCACGTATTGGGTGACAATAGAAAAAAAATAATAAATTGTTATTAATCGAAAAAACATGTTGAAATTTTTTTTTTATGATGGATACATTATTGGCTCTCTGGCCCCAGGTCATTGAGATACAGTGTGTCCTGAAATGACAGATCTATCCTCATATTTCAAACGTATAGCTCTTAATTGTGAATAAGAACTTTTTTTGATCTGAATTGAAATGATGGATAATGATTGATCTTTGTTGCGAATATTTAGAAAGAAATGTTTTATATATAGTCCAGCTTTAAGTTACTTTTCAAGACAATTTTTCCAAAATATAACTCCTGCGTTATAAACATTTCCATCGATGCAGTCATGTGTGCTAGATTTGCGTTAATTTCGTCTACACGATTCAGAAACCTTCCTGTAAAATAATGGGCAGCTAATGTGCCCCATTTCTGCCTGCAGCATATCTTGCAAAAACCAAGAACGTTTTCCGCTAAAATTCAGTAACTTTCCAGAGGTTATCCTGAAAGCCTTCAGAAATATTCTCGTTTAAAGCAAGTCTTGCCTCTGAAAAATTTCAGCATACTTATGAAGGTAGAAAATAATAGTTTAGGCACTTTCCTGATTTAAACAGGAAGTTCCAAAAGCAATGTTGCAACCGTAGCCAAAGCTATGACAGAAGGGTAAGTAAGTATTAAGCTTGTAACTCGCCTATAATTCGTGCAAAGCTATGGAATCCAGAGCATTATAACCTTCCTTCGGGAGCTTACTCAGTATGGACGGGCTGTAATCGAAACGTAACTGATACAGTTTATAAATACGATCAATTAAACTTTAAACTGGGAACTAAAATATTTTTCACAACAGGGGAAAATCTGCATTCGTGCAACTTGTAGCAATTCAGGACACTCTCTGACAATGATACTTGATTTTTCTAGGAAGTAGATAAAAACCATTAAAATTCAGAACCACTGTATAGGAAATACTCAGGAACGTTTTGGAATTTTTTTATAGTGTACTGCGGAGCTAGGTTGGATGCTTTTCTGTTTCAGAAACCGATTTTAACCGAGGATTTTAAATAAGCAAAATTGGTCGCCGTTGCAGTCTTTCATGAGTTGAGCAGACAAAATTTAATGTGTTTAAAAAATTTAAAGAAAAATATACTACAGAAATAGATTTTTTTAGACAGATCCTTCAATGTTGTGTCCACTTTTTTGCAATTTCAAAATGCTTTAAATAATGTAAAATCATCTAGGTAGCAAGACTAGGTAGCATACTATCTAGCAAAAGTAATACCTCGGCAGCAAGGAATTATCGTGAAAGAGTTAAACTCTGAAAATTTTCAGCTGTTTAAAATTCTAATTACTCTTAAACGGTTCACAATATGTCCTTGTCAATTCTAAGTCTTAATTTTGTGGTATTTATGAATATTTTTCAAGAAGTGTGTTTGTTTTTTGCTACCTAGATTTAAGGTTATAGTTGAATGAAATGAATTCATATGCTTGTGGACAAAGCGGGTAGACCTTTATTTGTGAAAATTAGCCAAAGAGTTTTCAGTTTATCTTATTTTGCAATTGGTCAGTAAATACAAAAAGAAAAAATTGCTGCGGGCGTTGTGATATTCCGATTACATGTTACAAAATCTGACCGACACAAAATCCTGCCTGCTTTGGGCTGATGATAATTGAGCCTGATGTAAATTGCATGAAAATTGAGCTTCCTGCAATTGAGCAGAGGTTCACTGATAAGCATTGTATATCAAAGTATCAAAGTTTGTTTGATTTTACTAATTAATTTAATTAGTTTGACTAGCCGCTTTGCCTAGATCCCCTACTCGCTATGGGTCTACACCAAGGACAAAGAGGGTTCTCGGAAAGGTTAAGTACTTTCATGATTTTATATTAAAAATAAGTATTTGCTAGAAATTATTCTTTTAAATATGAGCAACGATAACTACAAAACATTATGAGTGCAAGAAAAGTGCCTAATTTAAATATTTTTTAAAAATATATCCATACATAAAAGTTAGGGTACTCGCTTTGGTTGTACTTTCCCTATAGAATTTGTGAGCATATTGCACTTTTCTGTGGAAATTTTAAAATTTAGCTGAGGATGTGATATATTCGAATCTGAAGAATCATTTTGTATTTGAAATATCAACACTAAAAAAATCTCCCAGTTGATAAATAATGACTTTCAATTGCGGGTAACCGTTCGGTTCCGCCAGCAACGCATTCAAGTAATTATTTTCTTAAATACAACATCACTTTTTAGGAAGATGATACTCCACACAATGAGTTTGATTGGTTACTTATGTTCTAATATATGAGAATTAAAAGCCGAAGCTTAAAATTCATGGAATAAAGTGCAAATATATGCTCAAAAATTCCACACCCGTGGAAAATGGATCGAGCATATTTCAGTCTATTAAAGAAGAACATTTCATTCATTTAGACTTACAATGCTTAAAGGATGGGAATTGGGTTTCTTACAAGGAACATTATCGGATAAACTATTATTGAATTTTAGGAAATTGGTTGTCGCGCAAGATTTTCTCAAATTGCATTTTATTCAAATTGTCATCATAGCCCAGTCAATGAAGGTAAAAAAATAGGCTTTGTCGCAACTAATTTAGGGAAAGCTGAATTTTTGCAGGATGTTAGCAAATAAAGTATACACTAAAAAAATACAAAGTCCCGACCTCCACCCCTCTTGCTTTCCCCCCACCCCCTCCGAAACATTGCAATAGCAGTACTATGATTATACGCTTTTTGTGTCACAACTAATTAGGGGAAAGCTGAATTTTGGCAGTACGTTAGTAAATAAAGAAAACACTAAAAAAACACAAAATCCCGACCCCTACCCCTCTTGCTTCCCCCCCCTCTCCGAAACACTTAGACCATCAAGAGCAGTACTATAATTAGTCGCTTTTCTTTTCGCAGCTAATTAAGAGAAAGCTGAATTTTTGCACGATGTTAGTACATAAAATGTACACTAAAATCTAGACAGTCCCGACCCCAACCCGTCTTGCTGCTCCCCCCCCCCCCTCTCCTTCCGAAACATTGCACACTGATCAGTTCAGTACTATGATTATACGCGTACAGCTTGAAAATTTATGATGTTACCAGGGCGTTCCTTTCTTTATTTAACTCCTAACAATATTATAAACCAGTGGTGCCCAACCTAAGGGCCAGGTGCCGTATCCGGCCCGCGAAGCTGATCCGTGTTGCCCGTTGTTTTGTGAAATGTTACGACTCGAAGAGCACGATTAATGACAATGTTACAAATTGTTAGCCAAGTATTTAGAAATTGTTTTCTGAAAACATTGTTCGGGACCACTGTTATACACAAATTATGAAACATACACTTTTTATGTAGATAGCTCAGTTTCACCATTTTACCAACTTAATCATATGCAGAAATCTCACAACAAAAACCAAAAAGTAACTTCAAAAAATTAATAGCTTTTTATCATTACGTTTTGGAAAGAAATGTTTGAACGAAATTTATAGATAATAATATGATAATAGCCATTTTCTTGAAATGGATCAACAATGTAATGACGTTCACTTAAAGTTTTTACTACCATCCTTATATATTATTTCTGTAGCCTGTTTTTGGTTTCTACGCCAGATTTTCCTCAATTCTTGATCAATTTCTTTGATTTACACTTTATTTTAAAGCTTATGGTGCTGGCTACTGACGAAAAATAGACCCACGGTCTAAAAATTGTTTTTTTCAGCCGAAAAACCAGTTTTAAAGAACCAGAATGAGGTTTTCGGTTAAACTTATAACTTTAACTTGCACTATGACCGACAGAGCTGAATAGCTTGATTGGCAGAGCGTTCTCCTCGTAACCAGGAGAATGAGCGTTCGGGCCCACGTCCGGACAATCTGCATCAAAAAATTAGAGAAATATCGCGCATTGCATGAACACTTAACGAAGTGAATAACAAATATGAGGGAATAGAATAAATGAGACGGAAATGCTACTTGCGGTTATGAAAACTTGATGCGACTTTGTGCTAAATTGCTTCTGAATTGAACGTTTTTTTTTTAAAGCTTTGGCTTTGGTAAGAAAATTAAAGCATAATGTAAGCGAAAATATAAGTAACAGGTTTAAGATTTCAGACTATAATAGAAATGTTTTTTGTTCAGAAAAAAATAATAAATCGTATATTGAAATATATATTCTTGTAATGAGTTTTTGACTCTTTGTACAAATAAAAAAATACTACCTCAATTTGAAGGGTAAAATATATATTTTTTCTACTTTTTGCAAAAAAAAAAAAAAAGCTTATCACATTTTTACTACATTCGAAAAGCTACGCTTAAAATAGAGCATAGTTCAATTTATTTTGTATTTAAACCGTGCTGTTAAATGATGAACATGTGCTGCCATCTAAGTCAAAACGGTTCAAGCTGCCTGCGGTAACGAATTGTAAAAATTTTCAAAAATAAAAACATTTCTCTTCAATATCTTATCTTATATATTGTTCCCTTCTCATTTTAAAACATATCAGGCTGGCTAATGATAAAAAATAGACTTACGGTCGAAAAATCAAGTTTTCAAAAACGCCCCTTGCTGTTTGAAAACCTTGATGCAACCTGTAGTTCTTATGCATTTTTTTTTTTTTTTTTTTTGCAAAGTACTAATGCAGTTTTCCAATTTTTTACGTCGCTTTCGGCAAAAAAAAAAAAAAAAAAAAAAAAACCTGTGTGTGTTCATATTTTAACAAAGCTTAAAAGCACTGGAATTAGTTGTTTGGTTAAATTGATAAGTTTTTTTCAGTAGAGCGTTCGGCTATAAACTATATGAACTTCGGGCAAGCTTGGGCTCTTCGACATAATATCAAATTTATATTAGTATTACGCATTACATGTACTCATAACATACACACGTAAAAAAAATAAATGAAGTGGGAATGCAAGTTGGTGTTTCGACTCCGTTATGCAAGCTACAGTTATCATTAAGATAAGTTGACTGTTAATCGAAGGGTGTTCTTCCTTTTTTTAAAGCTCTGACTACATTCAGATCACTGAGCATAATCCTTATATATTATTTCTGTAGCCTGTTTTTGGTTTCTACGCCGAATTTCCCTCAATTCTTGATCGATTTCTTTGATTTACGGCTTATTTTATATCTTATGGTGCTGGCTACTGACGAAAAATAGACCCAAGGTCTGAAAATTGTTTCTTTTAGCCGAAAAACCTGTTTTAAAGAACCAGAATGAGGTTTTCGGTCAAACTTATAACTTTAATTTGCGCAATGACCGACAGAGCTGAGTAGCTTGATCGGCAGAGCGTTCTCTTCGTAAGCAGGAGATTACGTGGTCGGGCCCACGTCCGAACAATCTGCAACAAAAAAATTAGAGAAATATCGCGCATTACATGAACACTGAGTTAAATGAATAGCAACTGTGAGGGAATAGAATAAATGAGAAGGAAATGCTCCTTGCTGATATGAAAACATTCAGTGATTTTGTGCTAAATTACTTCGAAATTGCACGTGTTTTTTTTTTTTTTTTTTTTTTTTGAAGCTTTGGCTCTGGAAAGAAAATTAAAGCATAATGTAAGCGAAAATATAAGTAACAGGTTTAAGATTTCAGACTACAATAGAATTGTTTTTTGTTCAGAAAAAAAATAATAAATCGTATATTGAAATACATATTCTTCTAATGAGTTTTTGACTCTTTGTACAAATAAATAAAATACTACCTCAATTTGAAGGGTAAAATATATATTTTTTCTTCTTTTTGCTAAAAAACAAATAGCTTATCACATTTTTACTACATTCGAAAGCATAGTTCAATTTATTTTGTATTTTAACCGTGCTGTTAAATGATGAACACGTGCTGCCATCTAAGTTATAACGGTTTAAGCAGCCTGCGATAACAAATTGTAAAAATTTTCAAAAATAAAAACATTTTTCTTCAATATCTTATCTTATATATTAGTCCCCTCTCATTTGAAAACTTATCAGGCTGGCCAATGACGAAAAAAAGACTTACGGTCGAAAATTCAAGTTTTCGAAATCGCCTCTTGCTGTTTCAAAACCTTGATGCTGCCTGTAGTTCTTATGCATTTTTTAAAGCAAAGTTCTAATGCAGTTTTAAATTTTTTACGTCGCTTTCGGAAAAAAAAAAAATAAAAAAAAATAAATAAATAAATAAAAAAAAAAAATAGCCTGTGTGTGTGTTCATATTTTAATAAAGCTTAAAAGCACTGGACTTAGTTGTTCGGTTTAATTGATAAGTTTTTTTCGGTAGAGCGTTCGGCTATAAACTATCTGAACTTCGGGCAAGCTTGGGCTGTCCGACATAATATCCTTATATATTATTTCTGTAGCCTGTTTTTGGTTTCTACGCGAGATTTTCCTCAATTCTTGATCGATTTCTTCGATTTACTCCTTATTTTAAAGATTACCGTGCAGGCTACTGACGAAAAATAGACCCACGGTCAAAAAATTGTTTTTTCGGGCAAAAAAACCTGTTTTAAAGAACCGGAAAGAGGTTTTCAATTAAATTTATAACATTAAGGGGGTCCGGGACACAAAAATCCTTAAATTTTGCAAATTTTTTTTATAATTTGAAAAATTGCTCCGTTTTTTTTCTGCTTAAGAGGACGTTTGAATCTTGTTTCTACCTTAAATAGAACGAAAGTTATAGTTATTTTTGTTGCATGCATCTAACGAATGTGTACATAACTTTAAAACTTTAAGCGCGTTTTTCTCCATGATGCAATTTTTCCCGATTTCCTGCATTCAAACTCTTATAAGTCAGGAACCGATAGAGATAAAGTAATGAAACTTGGAGCATATCTTTTTCAAGCAATTTACTTTAATTTTTATTCGGCGAATTTGAAAGAAACATTTACTGCAAAAATTATGATTTTTTTAAAAAAAAGTATCTTCGAATTTTTCGAAATTTTTCTTCAAATATTTTTTATTTTTTATTGAATCAATATTTTTAAAATCGCCGAATAAAAATTAAAGCTTAGATATTTGTGCATACTTTTTTGAAAAAAAATTGAAAATTGACCAACAATATTTTGAGTTATAGCAATTTAAAGCAACCCCATTTTTTTGAAAAAAACTAATTAAATTTAAATAAGAAAATAATTTTTTTTCATATTTATGTTATGATTTTGCTTATTAAATAAATGATGAATCAGTTCAAAAAATTTCAAAACTCTAAAGTACATAATAAAAATTTTTTCAAAATGTGTCCCGGACCCCCTTAACTTGCACTGTTACCGACAGAGCTTTATAGCTTGATCGGCAGAGCGTTCGACTGATAGCCAGGAGAATGCGTGTTCGGGTCCACGTCTGGACAATATGCATCAAAAAATTAGAAAAATATCGCGCATTACATGTCCACTTAATAATAATGAATAACAAATATGAGGGAATAGAATAAATGAGATTGGAAACGCTCCTTGCTGTTATGAAAACTTGATGCAACATGGAGCTCAATTGTAAGGATTTTTCTTTTTTTTAAAGCTTTGGCTTCGGTAAGAAAATTAAAGCATAATGTAAGCGGAAATATAAGTATCAGGTTTAAGATTTCAGATTACAATGGAGTTGTTTTTTGTTCAGTAAAATACAAAGTCAGGTTTAACAGCTTATAGCCGAAGAGAAGTAGTTTAATGTAAGCGGAAATATAAGTATCAGGTTTAAGATTTCAGATTACAATGGAATTGTTTTTTGTTCAGTAAAATACAAAGTCAGGTTTAACAGTTTATAGCCGAAGAGAAGTAGTTTAATGTAAGCGGAAGATTTCAGATTACAATGGAATTGTTTTTTGTTCAGTAAAATACAATAAATCGTATGTTGAAATATAGATTCTTCTAATGAGTTTTTGACTCTTTGTACAAATAAAAATATTACTACTACAATTTAAAGGGTAACATATATATTTTTCTTCTTTTTGCAAAAAAACAAAAAGCGTATCACATTTTTACTACATTCGAAAAGCTACGCTTAAAAAAGAACTTAGTTCAAATTATTTTGTATTTTAACCGTGCTGTTAAATGATGAACACGTGCTGCCATCTAAGCTATAACGGTTCAAACAGACTGCGATAACAAATTGTAAAAATTTTCAAAAATAAAAACACTTATCGGCAAGAAAAAAATGTCAAAATTAACCTGTGGGTTTTTTTTGGGGGGGGGGAGCGTTCGGCTATAAACTGTCTGAACTTCATGCAAGTTAGCATACAATAGATAACACACGTAGCACGTAGTAAAATAAATGCAGTGGGAATGCTATTTGGTGTTTCGATTCCTTTATGCAGGCTGCAGTTATCATTCAGATAAGTTGACTGCTAATCGAAGGGCGTTCTTCCCTTTTTTTTAAAGCTTTGACTCCGTTCAGACCACTAAGCATAATGTAAGCATAAACAAAGTGTTAGATATACCTCAAGGGAATCCTTTTTGTGCAGAAAAACATTTTCATTGTATGCTGAAATGTAGATTTTTCTGATAGCAGTTTTCGAACTTTTATACAAATGAAAAAATACTACGCCAAATTAAAACTACGAGTTTCACCCAGTAAATCTTTGATTATTTATTCGAATACGATATAAAACATTAAAATTATTATCAACTTCATTAGTAAGAAATCATTTCCTACTCCTCTGCTTTCGGCTGACAGAAAAAAAAAATTGTCTACGTTCGAAAAATTACGCTTAAAAAACGGACTCAGTTCAACTGGTTTTGGTTTTGAATTTTAAGTGTTCGATTAAAAGAAAAACAAGTGCGAGCATTTAAGCGGTACAGGTTAAAGAAGCCTGCTATGGGAAATTGTTGAATGTTCAAAAATAAAAACACTCATTTTCAATCGAATTTATTACTTCTCTAGAATGTTTGTTTTAATTGCTACGTGAGATCTTCCTCATTCTTTAATCAAATTCCATGTTTTACGAATAATTTTAAGTCGCATCATGCTGGCTAATGACAAAACATAGACGCATGATCTTATTTTATTTTTTTCGGCAAAAAGCTTTTTTTCAGTGTTTTATTACGCATTTCTTCAATGAATAGCATTCGAAAAGGAAGGTGCAGGTTGTAGTGTCGTGCTGATAATCAGAATGGCGCCATTTTGAATCCGTGCCAAAACATATCTCTTTAATGTTTCTTTTTTTTTCGCCAGAGGCTCACATAGGCAGGATTGTATTTGCCACAACCCGTTTTTTCACATACACAATTACTGATTTTTTACGTATCACTCAGGCACACTTTTAATGATATTTATATTTGCATTGAAAATACGTACAACCAAAAGGTGAGCGATGATCAAATTATTACAACATTGTATTTAACGAGATTTTGTTACTGATGTCTTCAAATTACACGCCTTCTCTTGTGCGCTTACTTTTTTCCGTTTACTTTTTTCGGTTTTTCTTCATAATATTCATTTTTTGAAATTTTTAAAGAGCGAAATGCCTTTTGAAACGATTCGAAGTACAGTGCGGAGTTCCGCACGGGTCGTCTAGTATAAGCATAAAAAAAGTATTAGATTTACGTAAAGGAAGTCTTTTTTGTACAGAAAAACATTTTCATTGTATGGTGAAATGTAGATGTTTCTAATAGCAGTGTTCAACCTTTTGTACAAATGAAAAAATACTACGCCAAATTAAAGCTACGAGTGTCACCCAGTAAACCTTTAATTTTTTATTCGCGCGAATACGATATAAAGCATTAAAATTATTATCAACTTCATTAGCAAGAAATCATTTTCTACTCCTCTGCTTTCTGCTGAAAAAAAAATACATTTCGTCTACGTTCGAAAAATCCTTATATATTATTTCTGTAGCCTGTTTTTGGTTTCTACGCCAAATTTCCCTCAATTCTTGATCGATTTCTTTGATTTACGGCTAATTTTATAGCTTATGGTGCTGGCTACTGACGAAAAATAGACCCACGGTCTAAAAATTGTTTTTTTCAGCCTTAAAACCTGTTTTAAAGAACCAGAATGAGGTTTTCGGTTAAACTTATAACTTTAATTTGCGCTATGACCGACAGAGCTGAATAGCTTGATCGGCAGAGCGTTCTCTTCGTAACCAGGAGAATGCGTGTTCGGGCCACGTCCGGACAATCTGCAACAAAAAATTGGAGAAATATCGCGCATTGCATGAACACTTAATTAAGTGAATAACAACTATGAAGGAATAGAATAAATGGGAAGGAAACGCTCCTTGCTGATATGAAAACTTGAAGTGACTTTGTGCTAAATTACTTCTAAATTGTACGTTTTTTTTTCTTTTTAAGCCTTGGCTCTGGTAAGAAAATTAAAGCATAATGTAAGCGAAAATATAAGTATCAGGTTTAAGATTTCAGACTACTGTGGAATTGTTTTTTGTTCAGAAAAAAATAATAAATCGTATATTGAAATATAGATTCCTCTAATGAGTTTTTGACTCTTTGTACAAATTAAAAAATTACTACCTCAATTTGAAGGGTAAAATATATATTTTTTTCTTCTTTTTGCAAAAAAACAAATAGCTTATCACATTTTTACTACATTCGAAAAGCTACGCTTAAAAAAGAGCATAGTTCAATTTATTTTGTATTTTAACCGTGCTGTTAAATGATGAACACGTGCTGCCATCTAAGTCATAACGGTTCAAGCAGCCTGCGGTAACAAATTATCAAAAATTTTCAAGAATAAAAACATTTTTCTTCAATATCTTATCTTATATATTAATCCCCTCTCATTTTAAAACTTATCAGGCTGGCCAATGACGAAAAAGTTTTCGAAATCGCCTCTTGCTGTTTCAAAACCTTGATGCTGCCTGTAGTTCTTATGCATTTTTTAAAGCAAAGTTCTAATGCAGTTTTCCATTTTTTACGTCGCTTTCGGAAAAAAAAAAGCCTTTGTGTGTGTTCATATTTTAATAAAGCTTAACAGCACTGGACTTAGTTGTTCGGTTTAATTGATAAGTTTTTTTCGGTAGAGCGTTCGGCTATAAACTATCTGAACTTCGGGCAAGCTTGGGCTGTCCGACATAATATCAAATTTATATTAGTATTACGCATTACATGTGCTCATAACATACACACCTAATAAAATAAATGCAGTGGGAATGCTACTTGGTGCTTCGACTCCTTTATGCAGGCTACAGTTATCATTCGGATAAGTTGATTGTTAATCGAACTGTGTTCTTTGACTACAACCAGACCACTCAACATAATGTAAGCATAAAAAATTTTTAGATTTACCTGAAGAAATCCTTTTTGTGCAGAAAAACATTTTTTTTGTATGCTAAAATGTAGATGTTTCTAATAGCAGTGTTCGACCTTTTGTACAAATGAAAAAATACTACGCCCGATTAAAACTACGAGTTTCACTCAGTAAACCTTTAATTTTTTATTCGCGCGAATACGATATAAAGCATTAAAAGTATTATCAACTTCATTAGCAAGAAATTATTTTCTACTCCTCTGCTTTCTGCTGAAATAAAAAATACATTTTGTCTACGTTCGAAAAATTACAGTTAAGAACGGACTCAGTTCAACTGGTTTTGGTTTTGAATTTTAAGTGTTCGATTAAAAGAGAAACATGTGAGGACATTTAAGCCGTGACGGTTAAAGCAACCTTCTAGGTGAAATAGTTCAATATTCAAAGATAAAAACACTTATTTTCAATCAAATTTATTACTTCTCTAGAATGTTTGTTTCAATCGCTACGTGAGATCTTCGTCATTCTTTAATCAAATTCCATGCTTTGCGAATAATTTTAAATCGTATCATGCTGGTTAATGACAAAACACAGATGCATGATCTTATTATTATTATTATAATTTTTTTGGCAAAAAGCTTTTTTGCTGTTTTTTACTACGCATTCCTTCAATGAATAGCTTTCAAAAAGGAAGGCGCAATTGCTAGGTTTGTTGGGGTGTCGGGCTGTTAGTTAGAATGGCTCCAATTCGAATACGTGCCAATAAATATATCTTTAATGTTTCTTTTTTTCCCGTCAGATGCTGACATGTGCAGGACTGTATTTGCCACAACCTGTTTTTTCACATGCACAATTATTGCTTTTTCACGAGTCACCACTCAGCCACACTTTTAATGATATTTATGTTTGCATTGAAAATATGTACGATTAAAAGGGGAGCTATGATCAAATTATCACAACGTTGTATTTAACGAGATATTGTTACTGATGTCTTTAAATTACATGCCTTCTCTTCTGCGCTTACTTTTTTTTTCGGTTCTTCTTCATAATGTTCTTCCTTTGAAATTCTTAAAGAGCGAAATGCCTTATGAAACGATTTGAAGCACAGTGCGGAGTTCCGCACGGGTCGACTAGTTGGCACATATTACTGGTATTATATCTTCGTACAAAACTTTTAAATATGTTAGCACTTACCTAAAAATGTAGGTTTTCACGTGGTATAGAAATAAATTCGTCATCTGCAACGGCTTCGCCAGAAATAGAAAATAACAGCGGAAAAAAAAAATTACTTCCAGACTCTAAAAACCATTTTTCTCGAACAATCTCCATGCTACTGACTGCAATCACTCCAATGATTGTCAGGGAATGAAGATGGGTGAATGCTATCATCTACTGCAAAGAAAGTCAGTTTGTCCTGGCGGTTACTTTTAAATTCGAATGTAACAACTTACCCCGTGTAACAACTAACCCCGGTCTCCCCCAAATAGAGTTTTGAGCTATTTTGTTACCGATATAAATGTCAAAGGATTTTTATATAAGTATACAGGGTGTTCCGTTTTAACCTGCAAGATCTTTATTTTCGCAACCGTTAGTCCTAGATTTATACTTCCGATTGCAAAAATGTTCAAAATTAGATGCAGAGTTAAGATATTGAAAGTTTGAAGTAAAAATAGATGTAAGTCAAAAAATACAAAATTTAACTTTTGGTACGGGCCTCATGTCCCCTAACTTATGTTTAGGGAAATAATCTCCGTTGAAACAATTCCAACACAAAAAGTTTGAAATTAGTACGACCAATATTCACCGAGATATGAAACACAGAGTTTTGTGATTTACACCACTTTTCACTCGCCGTCAATAACGCCTTTTGGGGGAAAATGTAGCAGTTAACATATGTTTAAAATTATACGTGTACATAGAGCGTGGTTTGATTAAATTGCTCGAGGTTTTGCTGTGTGCTTTTGCGTATCATGGCATAACATTTGAATTTATTTTTGAATAGCAATGAAAAATATAAATACAGTTTGCTTTCTAATTAACGTCGCTCTATTTAACGACTTTTTGTATTTAAAGACGACTTTTCACGGTCCCGGATGCTCCACTGAAGTTTTAAAAGTATTATATTTAAGGACGTATTCTACTTAAGGACGATTTTTGTGGTCCCTTCAAAGTTGTTAAAGAGAGAGCCAACTGTACCTTGTGTTTCTTACTTTGACGACCTCTCAGTCTTCTGAAAGGGCGGTAAGTTCTAATATCATCTTTTGTGTGAGACCCTTAAAACCTTAAACTGGAATATCCCTCTGAGTTTTGGTCAAACAAATTTCAAGTTTTTTGTATTAATAATATCTTTCAGTGGAAATTATTTCCCTAAAAATAAGTTAGGGGACCTGGGGCCAGTATACAAAGTTAAATTTTGTATTTTTTTGACTCATTTTTATTTTTGCTTCTAACTTTCAATATCTTAACTCTGCATCTGATTTTTAACATTTTTGCAATTGGAAGTATACATCTGGGACTAACGGTAGCGAGTATAAATGTCTTTCAGGTTTAAACGGAACACCCTGTATATCATTTCAAGGCTGCCTTTTAAATGACAACTTTTGGAAAAGTCTCTATCTAGACTCGAGTGTAAGAAAAGGCTGCCAAAATTTTTAGATTTCTACAAAGAGATACAAACTACTTTTGTAATATATATTGAAACAACGCAAAACAATTGTTCATGGCAGTTTTTCATTCTTGTTGCAATTAATTCTACAAAGGTAATTAGTCTTTTTAAAAGAATTCAAAGACATGTTGTTAAGTGAGAGGTCTATGTAGAACTTTCATGCAAACTAAATAGCGTTTTGCTTAATCTAAAACTGCTTTTAACAACAACAAAAAACGCTTTCAGCGATTCAAAGTGTGGCAACTTCCATCTTTTATCCTGACAACATACATTTTCCGGAAAAAAAGGGGAGGAGGATTCTCTTTTAAAATTTACACAGCAATGCTTGTAAAGTAATAAATTATTTAAATGAAAAATAGGCAATATTTAAGCTTTATACCTACAAGTACCTTTTCATTTCCGCGGTAAATATTTAAACAACTGTGTGGGAGGTCAACTTTTAAACAAAACTCGATTCATCAAAATTTGAATAACGTTCAAGCATTAAATATTTTACCAGAAGTAAAATCAAAAATAAATATGAACATATATATATTTTTTCTTTTGTATAGTTTTTGTCTCACTATGCTTTAAAAACAAAATATGCATTAAAAATGTTTCATTGATGATTAGAAGACTAGTTTAGAAGTATATACATGCTATTTTACATATAAATAATAAATATCTTGTTTAAATTGCTGAATATGCTTCGTAACTTTCATGAAACCAATTTCATTTTCTTGTGTGGAACATGGTAATTCAATCATAAAAGGCAGTATAATAATGATCAGGGTAGTGAATTAAATAAAATATTATTTACTAAACTTCATTTAATAGTAATTTATTCGTTTATTTAATTCCATAAAAATTCATTAAAGTATGACTTATCTCAGAACATGTAATGTGAAAAAAGCAATTTACCATTTATTGGTACTCCAGCGCACTTCTTTAATCCTATTAAAAACCTTTGAGGCACGGTGGCTTGTCTTGAAGCTAACATTTTTTTTATTTTCAGCAACTGACAGAGCGAATATAATAATTGACTAAAAGGAAATGGTGGTGTTAAACAAAGACACCGTGTCTAAAAGGGTGACATTTAAACTATTACACACTGTAAAAACGATTCAGAAACGTTCCTGGAAAATAATGGGCACGTGATGTGCCCAATTTCTGCCAGTAACATACCTTTCATACCTACATAGAAAAAGACAGGAATGTTTTCTGAGAAAATTCAGTAACGTTTCTGAAATTATCCAGGAAGCGTCCTGAAAAATTCAGAAATCTTTCCATTTAAAGCCAGTTGTCTCGCTTGAACTTTAGCGTAAACTTAGGTAGGTATAACATAACAGCTTGGCACTTTCCTGATTGATTAAGAAAGTTCCAAAGCCAAAACTGGAAATATGGCCAAAGCTAAGACAGAAATGAAAGAAAGCATCAAGAATTTTACTCTCCTGCAAGTCTGGTAAAGCTACGTAGTCCATTGATTCATTCGCTCTCCTTGGGAGTTCAATCAGTCTGAAGGGACCGTAATCGAACTGAAACCGATACTCCTTATAACTACGCTCAGTTAATCTTTAAACTAGGAGCGAAAAATACTTTACGTAACAGTGAGCAGTCTGCATTCGTGCAACTTGTAGCAATTCAGGAAATTTTTTGACAAAAAAAATTTATTTTTTCAGGAAATGTATAAAAACCATTGAAATCTTGAAACGTTACACGGAAATAATCAGTAACGTTTCGGAATTTTTTTACAGTGCAGTAATCAATAAAGACCCAAGAAAATAGACTGCACGAAATAAATTATTGTGCTCCCAGTTTTTTTACCCTAATCTTTCTTTAAAATTAAATGCATTTAATCATTTAATTGTGATTTTTTTAGACTAAATTTAAATTGATTTATTTATGTTACGTTTTATAATTGATTCTTTATGTTAATTGTAGGATGTCTAAAGTACTTGCTTTGTACTGCCAGTTGTCTCGCTTAAATTCCCCAATCATTTGCTTTAAATTCCCTAAACCATTAAAGTTTGGTTACAGAATCTAATGACTAGAGCTAAATAAGGATAGTATAAGATGATTTTGCTGAGCAACTGTCTTGGTTTGAAGGTACTTGTATGCTAATAGCCGCCTGAAAGGAAAAAGTCCGAGTTGATTATAGTCGACGCGCTTGGTTAATAGCAATGCATTCATACTTATTAAAACTAGAAACAGCTCCTTTTTGTGCATGTGTATGTAGTGCACCGAATATTAAATGAATTTACTTTATGAGCGGATGGGTAGAGGAAGTGGTCAGATAGTGAAATTATTATATACTTGGAGTTTGGCTCTTCAGTTTATTAACTGTTCCCTCCCCCCTCTCCCTGCTTTTTAATTATTAACAGTAAATACTTTTAATGTGATATGAAATTTGGAACGTTCGAAAAACTTGTTTATAGAAAATATAAGCTGGAATAATTTTCTATTTCCTAGGAGCGAGCTTATTTCAATGTGATTCTCTTTTTCTTTTTTTGGTCAAGTTTATAACGATCGCAAAAAAAAAAAAAAAAAAAAAAAAAAAAATTGACCTGAAAATCAGATGACCTTGCACGCAGATCTAGTTCAAAATAATAGACATAATAAACTATGCATAGTCAAAGTGTATCCGTTGGTCCAGACATGTGGAGAGCGCGGATGACGTCCTATGTACAAATTTGTTTTTAAAAATCAATGCCAAGGGCAACGGAAGTGAAAACGACCCAGGGAAAGATAGTTAGACGAGACTTGAAAAGGACATAAAAGTATGAAAATAACAAATTTTAGAACTAAAGCACGAGACAGATTACTTCGGAGTGGAGTTGCTGAGGACACTTTAGTCCGTCATGGAGTAGACTAAAAAAAACAAAAATAAAATATGAAACGCTCCTGGCAAATAATGCGCAGCTAATGTGCCGAAATTCTGTCAGTAACGGCAAAAAACAGGAAAGTTTCCATGGTAAAAGTCAAAAACCTGAAATCTTTCTGAAGAGTTCAGAAAGCTTCATAAAAAAAGTAATGTTTATGGTATAAATCTCTAACCTTCTGAGAAAAAGAGTGAGAAATTGCCAACTCAAGGAACTAGGATTTGAAAAAAAGAAAAAATCTTACACTGATGATATTGCAAACTCTTGGAAATGTATTCACTCTGATCATAATAAACATATTACTAAAACATGCAAATAAACTTCGATGTTCAAAAATATTTCAACTATTACACTCTAGATAAAATATTTATAACAATTTTGAATCAAAGATAGTGCTTATCTCTTACGCTAATATTTAATGGCTCAAACTTATTAGAATAAATCTCCTTTTAAAAGTCTTTCGTGTTTATTTAGATTTATCATCCGTAAAGATTTAATGCTATTAGGTATGAAAATTTTAAGAAACTCATCCAATTTATAACATTGAATATAACTTTGAATTTTCCAACAACACGTTTATCTTCTTAACGTTATTCGCTATACAAACAAGATTAACTTACCATCTTCTTTCTATATACAACATAGCCGCTTCAGTTATCAAACCTGCTAAAACAAAGACGTGAAATCAAATCATCTTAAGATTTGTAATTTTCTCTTTGCGGTAACATTAATAATTCCTTTTCATCTTTTTAACGAGAATATAATGGAAAATATAAGGCCATTTTCAGTATTGGCTAAATAATCTAAATTTAGGAGCTTTACATTACTTCTAATTACCCGTTTCATATATTCATATTTAAATCAGGATTTTAAAGTAAAATATCGTATTTTTATTGACTTTTCTCTGTAGTTAAGAGCACTTTAACTAAATAAATAGTTATATCTAAACTTACTTTTTGAAATTTAGGATTAAAATAAACAATATAGAATTTAATATGTAATAAGATAATGTTTAATTATATAATGAGTAAATACTCAAAAATCAGTAAGGCAATAATTATAATTGACGAATTAATAAGGTAAGAAGTAATCATTGAATTAATTTAAATTAAATAGTGAAATAAATTTAGGTCGTTTGATTTACATTTTATCAATAACTAAAAATATATTTTTAAAATAACAATTCAAATAACATCTTACATAGTTGAAATTGTAGCTTTTTATGCTAAAAAAAAAATCTTAAAACATATAAGTAGCAACTAGTTGACCCGTGCGGAACTCCGCACTGTGCTTCGAATCGTTTCATGTGGCATTTCGCTCTTTAAAATTTTCAAAAAAAGAACATTAAGAAGAAGAATCGAAAAAAGTTATCGAATTAAAGTAAACGGAAAACGTAAACGCAAAAAAGAAGGCATGTAATTTGAAGACATAAGCAACAAAACCTCGTTAAATCCAACGATGTGATAATGTGATCATCGCTCACATTTTGGTTGTACGTGTTTTCAATGCTATCATAAATATCATTAAAAGTGTGACTGAGTGGCTCGCGAAAAAGTAGTAATTCTGCATGCGAAAAAAACGGGTTGTGGCAAATACAGTCCTGCCTATGTGAGCATCTGGCGAAAAAAAAGGAAACATTAAACAGATATTTATTAGCACGGATTTAAACTGGCGCCATTCTGATTAACAGCACGACACCCCAACAAACCGAGCAGATGAGCCTTCGTTTTCGAATGCTATTCATTGAAGAAATGTGTAATAAAAAACAACAAAAAAATCTTTTTGACAAAAAAAAAAAGTTAGCATGTGTCTTTGTTTTGTCCTTAGCCTGCATGATACGATGTAAAATTATTCGTAAAACATGGAATTTTGTTAAGGAATGAGGTAAATCTCGCGTAGCAATTGAAAGCAACATTCTAGAGAAATAATAAATTACAGTGAAAAAATGTGTTTTTATTTTTGAAAATTGATACTATTTCGCATTGCAGGCTGCTTTAACCGTTACGGCTTGAAAGCCAGCCCAAGTCTTTCTTTTAATCGAACATTTAAAATTCAAAACCAAAACCAGTTGAATTGAGACCATTTTTTAAGTGTAATTTTTCGAACGTAGATAAAATGAATCCGTTCCTCCCCCCCCCGTCCCCTCCGAAAGCAGAGGAGTAGAAAATGATCCCTAACTAATGAAGTTGATAATGATTTTAATGTTTTACATCGTATTCAAATAAGTAGTTAAAGGTTTACTGGGGGAAACTCGTAATTTCAATTTGGCGTAGTATTTTTTCATTTATACAAAAGTTCGAACACTGCTATGAGAAAAATATACATTTCGGCATACAATGAAAAAAAATTTCTGCACAAAAAGGATTCCCTTGATAACTGAATTTTTAAATCTAATACTTTTTTCATGCTTACATTATGCTTAGTGGTCTACACGGAGTCAAAGCTTAAAAAAAAGAAAGAACGCCCTTCGAATGATAGTCAACTTATCTGGATAATAACTGTATCCTGCATAAAGGAGTCGAAACGCCAAGTAGCATTAACTTACACTGTAAAAAAATTCCGAAACGTTCCTGGGTATTTCCGTGTTACGTTTCGGGATTTTAATGGTTCTTATCCACTTCCTGAAAAAATAAAGTATCATTGTCAAAATGTTTTCTGAATTGGCACAAACTGCACGAATGCAGACTTTTCACTATTGTGAAAAATACTTTTAGCTCCCAGTTTAAAGATTAACTGAGCGTATTTATAAAGTGTATCGGCTTCAGCTTTATTATGGCCCGTCCAGACTTATCAAGCTCCCAAAGGAAGCGAATAAGCATGGACTACGTTGCTTTGCAAAAATTGCAGGTGAGTAAAATTCTCGTTACTTAGTTGTCATTCTGGCTTAGCTTTGGCCGTGTTTCCGATAATGCTCCTGGAACTTCTTTGATAATTCAGGAAGGTGCTAAGCTATATTATACCTTCTTAAGTTTACTCTTAATTTTCCAGAGACGCGACTGGCGTTAAACGGAAAGATTTCTCGGTTTTTTTAGGAGGCTTCCAGGATAATTTCATGGAGGTTACTGAATTTTAACGGAAAACATTCCTGTTTTTTTCCAGGATATGTTACTGGCAGAAATTGGGCACATCAGCTGCCCATTATTTTCCAGGAACGTTTCTGAATCGTTTTTACAGTGTATTAAACCCGATCAATCTTGAAATCAGTAGCTAAAAATATTTTTCACAACAGTGATAAATATGCATTCGTTCAGCTTGTAGCAATTCAGGTAACGTTTACGTTTTCGAACGACGTGTTGTTTTGAACGCAACGTTGCGTTTTTTAGAAGCGTTAATGTTTTTTGCAAAGATACTGGGTTTTGCGGAAAAAAGATGAAAACCCGTGAAATCTCGAAACGTTCCAAAGTAATAAATCAGTGGCATTTCAGATTTTTTTTACGGTGCATTTTCCACTTGAGCAGGCCTAAAATGCGAAGTATCTGATTTCAACTATATTTATTCATCATGTGAAAAGCTATTTCATACATTTTTAGTTATAAATGTCACCTCATCTCGTCCCTTTGACGTACAGTGTACTTGTTGTCGTTTAACCCATATAGTTATAAATGTCACCTCATCTTGTCCCTTTGACGTACAGTGTACTTGTTGACGTTTAACCCATATAGTTATAAATGTCATCTCATCTCGTCCCTTTGACGTACAGTGTACTTGCTGTCGTTTAACCCATATAGTTATAAATGTCACTTCATCTCGTCCCTTTGACGTACAGTGTACTTGTTGACGTTTAACCCATATAGTTATAAATGTCACCTCATCTCGTCCCTTTGACGTACAGTGTACTTGCTGTCGTTTAACCCATAGGGTAAAGGCGCAATATTTCGTCCTCTTTAAAGTTTTTGGTTTCTGAGTACTATATGCTACGACTAATTGAGGTAATCAGAAGCAAAGGGATGCAAGTGGCAAAATTAAAAATATGAAAATAACCAGAACAAATGGTAGGTGAACCCCTCCTCTGTCTTGGGACAAGAGATTGTACTAGTAGCCTCAGTAGGTGCTGCTGTACAGCAGGATTTAGAAAAAAAAAATCAATGAAAGCCGATCTAGGACGTAACCTTTATACGCGTCTTACTCAAAACTTGAAAGTGTTCACTTACATTTTTTTGCTTCTCACTGCCTCAATTTATCCAAAAAAAAAAATACATAACACCACCAACTAAGTCTACATATGTAACTTAAGTTAAAATACATGAAAATTAAATAGTTATCCTATTTCTTCCCCCTTCCAGTACACGTAGTCAAAGAGAAACTGACGTTCTAAAAACCATATATTAAAATTAATAGATACGTATTAAGAATTGAATTAATGAAAAACATCTTAATATATGCACTTTTAGTACAAAATATTAAATTAACAATTGTAAGATTTGTTTCAAGCCTCCAACCAAGCGTCACAAGTGTTTTTTTTTTGACCCTGAAGCACGTTTCTGTTTCTACTAGACCCATTGAGAAAAAAGCACAAATATTTATTCATGTTTGTCTTCATTAAAACGTTTTTGGATGCTTTACATCATCATGGGATACTTTACATCATCACCTTTTATATGAATCTTGGTTAGGAACGAAAATAGGAACATCATATGGGCCAAAATAATGGGTCCCTGCTCAAGTGTGGGCGCTCAGGTCTCTTAGTTTATATTTTACCTTTAACAAATACGTGAAATACAACTAAATAAACACAGTCGAATTAATTAAAAGGATCATTAAAAAATACTAGTATTAAGATAACTCAGGACTTCAAACATTTAGAACGAGCGTTCCCAATTAGCAACGTAGAGGACTAGATTCATGAAACTTCCATAAATAAATAGTGTTCTTGATTGCAATCAATAAAAATATCAATGGTAGTGACACCTAGTGTGAGACCAGAGAAATTTGTGGGGACGAAGTTGGACAGGGAGACAAAATATGGCTAATTTACTTCACATGCTGAACTCTGGAGTAAATGTAAACAACTAAGTTTTTCTTTCTTTCTTATTTTCCAGAGTATTAAATTTTAATTCTGTGTGGTTTTACATAAATTAAGTACATAGTTCATTTTTTGGTATGATCTTTTCGTTAAAAAGATTTTTATTTCTATTTGAAGATTCATCGAGTCGCTTGGGGCCTTTGGGCCACAGATTGAGCATAGTTGGTGTAGTGCTTTTTAAGCGTTCTTACGCATTGTGTATATTGGGACTATGTACTGGAATCAACAATTGGTGAACTAAAGAAAATTACATTTGTTCCCTACACTGTAAACACGATTCAGGAACGTTCCTGGGAAATAATGGGCAGCTGATATGCCCAATTTCTGCCAGTAACATATCTTGCAAAATCCAGGAACGTTTTTCGTTGAAATTCAGTAACCATCCTGAAATTATCCTAGAAACTTCCTAAAATATTCAGAAATATTCCCGTTAAAAGCCAGTCGTATCTCTGAAAAATTCGAGTTAACTTAAGAAGGTATAATATAATAGCTCGGCATCTTCCTGATTCATGAAGGAAGTTCCAACAGCATCATTGCAAACATGGCCAAAGCTTAGCAAGAATTGCTGGCAAGTATCGAAAATTTTACTCGCTTGCAATTCTTGCAAAGCAACGTAGTCCATACTTATTCGCTCCCTGTGGGAGCTTAGCATGGACGGGCCGTACCTGAACTGAAGCCGATGCACTTTATAAATACGTTCAGTGTTTCTTTAAACTGGGAACTAAAAATATTTTTCACAATGGTGAAAAGTCTGCATTCGTGCGACTTGTAGCAATTTAGGAAACTTTTTGACAATGATACTTGTTTTTTCCAGGAAGTGGATAAAAACCATTGAAATCCCGAAACGTAACACGGAAATATCCAGTAACGTTTCGGAATTTTTTTACAGTGTAGTCTCTGGGCCGAAAAAAACACACTGGGGTTAATGTAAACATGATTTCATTCATTAACAAACTGTCATGCAGTCATATCTTTCATACCCAGTTACTCTTAAGGAGTGCAGTCATCTTGGACACAAATTAAGTGGTTTTTTACATGAGTATAATCGGATTTAAAAGGGAAAAAAAAGCAGAATAGTTGTGTTGTGCCAATCAATAAAAGCAAGATATTTGTTTGAAAACTTTTCAATAGATATATTTTTAAAGTATCGTAACACTTAAGTAAATGACTCAAACTGCTTGTGAATGTTAAAAAAGTTTACTTTTCTTTTATTAAAAAAAACCCCTGAAATATATCTTGTTTCAAAAAGTAGGATGCATTTCCCACCTTCATAAAGATATTTTTCTTCGGATGGATCCATGCTAATGTACTTGTCACTAATGACTTACAGCTTCAGGAAATGAATCACAAATAAAACCCTAAACGGGACAAATGTGTAATGACATCATCTGTGGCTGTAAGTAGGTTTCCACAGCGACATTACGACGAAAATCTACTTTTCGATTGCACGATCCAAATTTTGTTACGTCTTATTACCAAAGCCCATCAAACCGAAACTGCAATTCAGAATACTCATCTGGTATGTAGAAAATGACGTGAAACGTTTCGTTTCACTCAAAAAGAATTTACTGTGCTCTATGTGTCCAATTTAAAAAATAAATCCGTTTAATAGATCCAGCTCATTTAATTAGTTCCAAATACATATGATTAAAACACTTTATATCATTGTAGCATAAGGAAAATTGTCTAAAGCATTATTGTCTAAACTTTAAACTAGCTCAAATGGTAGAACTCGAAACTTTTGAACACTGTGAGCGATATTTATCAACTATGGCTAATTTGAAATGAGTATTTTTTTTTAATCAGCTTAAAACTTATGATTCTTTCACATTCATTTCACGCTGTCCGCAAGGTTTTTTTTTCTTTCATATCACTTTTCATTAGGCTAATATAATAATGCCTAAAAATTCAACCTTCGTGGTATGGCGAGTCAAAATTACCTCTTTATTACACAAATGTTTTGTTTAAATCAATATGTAAACTCTATGATAGGTAGCTCTTAGCATTATATTACTGAATTAATTTTTTTTACATAACTATACCTGCTTTAGGATAAAGGGGGAGGGGAAGGACACGAAATAATCTCTTTAATGTGCTACGGATAAATCTAAAACAAAATCAAAAGCATTTTGCTTTCATTCCCAAAATACCATTAGAGTGGCCATCGCTGTCAAAACACGCGTACACATACAGCTATCTTGAAAAGGCCAGACTGAACTTCTCTTGTTACGGTTTCGCGTTAAAAGTGTGCAGCCTCAAGGCTTACTGAGGGAGCTTACTGCCCGTGCTTAAGCGCCTTCAGTCATATTTAACTATGATGTTTATATGAAATCATTGACTTTCTACATCCATATGCTACTTCCATCAGTACAGTTTTGCGTAAAAAATGCTATAGTACAAAGTTGATCTAGAAACGTTTTTGGAAAATAATGGGCAGATAATGTGCCCAATTTCTGCCAGTCACATGTTTCAAAAAACAGGAATATTTTTCGCTAAAAATCAGTTATCTTCCTGGTATTTTCTGAATTCTTTCTGAAGAACTTGGAAATCTTCCCGTTCAAAACCAGTCATGTTTCTGGAACGTTCCGACAAAACTTGTTAAGGTATAAAATAATAACTTGGAGACGCCCCAGATTTACCAGGAAAGCTTCTAGAGCATTATTGTGACCATGGACAAAGTTAAGACAGTATTGTTAGTTAGTACATCTAATTTACTTTTCTCCACGTTTTGCAAAGATGGTATTGAAAGATAAGTACCACGTAGTTTACTTTCCTGCTTGTTTTGCCAATACAATTCAAGCTCGCTTAATGGAATAGCTAATTTTCCATAGAAAATTATTTTAATAAGCGGGATATTCCATTAAACGGAATTAAGACAGTAGACACCAACGGTTTGGTGCATTGAAAATGTATTGCATTAAGAGGGATATTCATTTAACCGATATTCTAATAAGCGGGTTTGACTGTATAGTATTGAAAGATATGACACAATTTTGGGAAGTCACAGTGACCTACAGCTGCCTGTGCCAATGTTGCAAATAAAAGCAAACCAATCACAAATGTTAGGATACAAAGAATAATGTACCAGGACACTTAAACTGCAATAAATAAAGGAAGAACTTACAGAGATTACCAAAAGGTAAACAGAGAAAGAGATTAAAGAAAAACAGCAATTAAATGAGAAAAAAAGTTCTGATACAAGCAGGCATTCCGGGCTTTAAAATGAAAAAGGATGAAATATAAACTATTCAACAAAACTTAAATTCATAAAGCAAGGTAACGTGTTTGATCATTTAAATTTGAGATAGAAATAAGCACAATAACAATGATATAAAATTCTCTTACTACACAAGCACAATAACAAGATTCTCCCCTACGCGTTTTCCTTCCAATTTGTCCGAAGATACCGACCACTACTGTCATTACCGCCGGGCAGTGCTTGAGAATCCATCGCCCTCAGTAAAGCTAGTCGTTCAAAATTAGCCTCCATTTAGGGGAAGCTTTCTGGAAACTACAAACACCGACAGATGCAATCCCACAAACGCTCATCAGCGATGCTTAAAATTTATAAATATATTTGATGCTATTCAAACTGGTAGCTATTATATTATACTATTATATTTCTGTTTGTGAATATTGTAACACCATGAAGTAAGCATCATAGTTGAATGAAATTTATTACACAGTTGAGTGGTAATGGTACAAATAGATGATTTCAAACCAAACAAACAATAAAAAGAGATATAAATTAGTATTTTGTGTAGCCACCGCGCGCCGCAATAACAGTTGCTATACGACTCGGCATGGAGTGAAACAAAGTTTGAATATCTGCCTGCGGAAGAGTATTCCATATTGTTTGTATGCGCAACCAAAGTTCGTCTGTCGAAGCCACAGGACGAGGATCACGAGTGAGACGCCACCCAACGAAATCCCACACATGCTCAATTGGTGACATATCCGGGGAATATGCAGGCCAAGGAAGAAGCTGTACCTGCTGCGAATCAAGGTAGGATTTGACAGTCCTGGCAACAGGTGGATGGGCATTATCCTGCTGGAAAACAGCCCCTGACAATCCCTGCAGGAAAGGAGTAGCTTGGGGCTGTAAAACTTCGTTTATGTATCGGGTACTGTTCAAATTGCCCACAATTCATAGCAATTGTGCTCGTCCATGATATGCTACGGCACCCCAGACAATAACTCCGGATGTTCGTCCCCTGTGGCGTACGATAATGCACTCCAAAATGTGTCGTTCACCAGCATAGCGCGTGACACGAATTCGGCCATCATGGTTCCACAAATCGAAGCGGGATTCATCAGAAAAGAAGACGACCTGCTGCCAATCAGCACGCCAACTCCTATGCACATTGGCCCATTGTAGTTGCAAGCGGCGATGATTTTGCGTGAGAGGAATCCTGTATAAAGAAATCCTTGCGCGCAGCCCATGCTACAGCAGACGTCTCCGAAATGATGAAGCAACACAATGAAACACCTGTAGATGTTGACCGCTGTGCTGCCAATTGTCTAGAAGAAGCTGTGCTGTCCGTCAGCGCCATACGCACCAGGTGTCTGTCATCGCGAGCTGACGTCACATTTCGGGGTCCACTCCCGGATTTCCGAGCTGTTCGAGCCCCCTTCCGCCCAATGCTTCCAAACACGTATGATTGTGCTGATGTTACGCTGCACACGAGCGGCTACAGCACGATAAGACAATCCAGTTTCACGAAGGCCGACGATTCTGCCCCGTTCAAACTCCGAAATTTTCTCAAATTTCGCTTTCTTTCGTCGAAGAGGCATAGTAAAGATTCAGTTAACGTTTACTCTAGCATATAACCACAAATAATCATACACGCCTCGCTACAGCCGTCTATTTATATTCGGTTCGATCCGCCGTTCAGGTGGCACTGCTCAGCATACGCACGCGCTACCGGACTGAAATTTAAATCATTTTCATATCATACCCTACTTTACATTTCCTGCAATTTTCAGCTCACTCGCGTAAGTCCTTCGTGGTGTTGCAATTTTCACAAACAAGAGTGTATTACTGATTTAATTTTTACTTAAATTTCATAACCACCAACGTTTGCTTATGAGTTAATTTCGCAAGAAAAAAAAATAGAAACATGCGAGATATTTTGAAGACATTATTTTCTGGTTTAACATTGAGCAAAATCTTTATCCGCATCGCCGCATTCGCATTCTAAAATGCTCTCTTTTATATGACACTAGCAATAATTTCAAAGTTAATCTTGTTCTGATGTTTTCATTTAGTTAAAATTTATGACATCTTCTGGAAGGAACGTTACGTCACTCTCGGTTTCTTGAAATCTACTGGCTTTGGAGAGACTATTGTAAAATTCCCCCACATATTAGTCAACGTCACTCTATAGTCAGTCAATGTAAGGCTCCTACATAAGGTGAGCTGACTTATCCGACATTTTGGTTCCAAAATTGTAAGGCGAAAAAAATAGTATTTGTACAAAAGCCTCATTTCAGAAAACTAGTGTCCAAGCCTTATATGTTATGCCTGACTGATGTTCGATTATTTTATTCTGTAGATGAAGACGATTTAATTAATACAAATTTAAAACAAATAAGGTGTGAAAATGAGGTTTATTACAGTAAACATTTCCCAATACATTTTTGTTGAATTTGTGAACTAAGTTATCTTTCTAGATTCACCTTAAGTGACATTTTACTCAATTTAACATGAATTGCTTTACGACATAGCAACTAACGAATATTATAAGGTATTTATAAAAACTAGAAACGAAGTTGGATCCAATTTCTTCTTGGAACAAAAATGTCGGATAAGTTAGCCTGTACTGTTCAAGAGGCTCTAAGCCAATGTGAGTACTTTATCAACTGTTAAAAAGGAAAACTTCTGCAGGAAATATTGGTTGAAGACTTCGAAATATGTTATTTTGCCTATATATTTCTTTTTTGTCCATTTATCGAATGTGGCTTTGGTTTGACATTTTTTATACATTTACGTTGGCAGAAGTTGTCTTCTCGGGGTAGGGTGGCGTCAAAGGGTAATAAACTAATATAAATTACTATACTAGTATTCGCACTATTGTGTGAAACTAGTTTTGAGGGATTGACCCACAAAAAACCAAGTTGCTCACCGATATTCACACATTTTCGTATATCACGTAAAAACGGTGCTGTATAGAATAGACGAATAAAACACCGCAGTAATCTGCGGGAAGTATCAGAATAATTTTAGAAAATGTGTCTCGATTCACCCCAAGAATTTTAAAACCACGAAGACGTAAGTTTTGTGTAAGATTGTGCGTAATAATACTCGTCTTAGGTTTGGAATACGAAAATATCTGTACTTGCATGCACAATTTTGCAAACAATGATGAAATCAGATGATCTGGCTCATAAGCCTAGTTTGTTCCCAAAATGATAAAACTAAATTTTTCAGCTCCTCATGGCATTAATTTTCTTTGAAAAAAAAAAAAAAAAACTGCTAAAAATACCCAGATGTAAACTCATGAGGGTTTTTTTATTCTTTTTTTTTAAAGATTGAGAAGCATCGCTCCAAATTAGCCTACCATTTCGATACTCCCCATTTTACGGTACAGCATCCTCGGGAAATATTTAAAACTGGAAATTCTAACGGGAAAATTTATGACCCATAACCAAGAAGCAATGAAGTTGCTTCAATATTTAAGTATTAACCTAAAGCGTTCTCTGGTTAAAACTTTTTGAAAGTATTTTACTCAATTGAAATGTACGTACCTGCAATTGATTTTGAACGCATTGAAGAATTTCATTCATTTAATTTTTCGAACCAATATTATGTGATTTTCAATTGGTAGAATCCATGTCAATTCAACAAGGGGCGTAACTTGATGATCTCGGATTTTTTTTTTTTTTTTTGAATTTAACATATGTTAAAATTCATAAAAAATCAAGATTTTTTTTTTTTTTTTTGTTTTGCCCAAAAAAAGTGCTTGGCTCAGATATAAGCCGCCAAAGATGGCGGTCCTGTCATGATTTCTCACATGGGATTTTCGTCAAAATCTTTAAAGTACATTGTCTCAGGAACGGTAGAATATATTTTGTTGAACATTGTTTTATCTAAAGGGATATTTTTTCTTGTTTAAAAACATATGCAATATTTTGAAATATGTGCTTTAGTTACCTTCTACACAGTCTTTTGAAAAAAAAAAAGTTTAAAATAATTTTTTGATTTTTCTCAAAGATGTCAATTTTAAAAATTTTCATTTTTTTACAGTTTATTAGTACCACTACGTTCCCTGAAAAGGAGAGCTTCCACTTTTTCGGGTAACACATGTTAGAGGATTCGAAAAAATGAGGATTTTTAATGAGCTTTTACGTAAAGACAGAACTGAAAAATCATTTTTTTTTTTCGCAGCAAGTGGCCAGAAAACACTTTTAATTCAGTCATGTAGCGAAACTTTCATTTTGAGTCCCCATATTATTCAGGATATTGAATTTAGTGAGAATAAGGTGGCATATATATTGCACTTAACGATTCATTCTGTGTTACGCTGAAAGGATGCGTGTCAAATGCAGCGAATCGGCTGGAGATCGTGCTCTTGTTTTTATAAAAAATAAAACTCCTGAATAAAGTGGAGACTCAAAATGAAAATTTTGCTAGATAACTTAATTAAAAGTGTTTGCTGGCCACTTGTTGCTATTTTTTTTTTTTTTTTTTGAATTTTCAGATCTGCCATTACGTAAAGAGTTCCTTAAAAACCCTCATTTTTTTTCAAATTCCTCTAAAATCTGTAAAACGAAAAAGTGGAAGCTCTCTTTTTCAGGGAACGTATTGCTCAGTGGTACGAATAAACTGTAAAAAAATGAAAATTTTTAAAATTGACATTTTTGAGAAAACTCAAAAAAAATATTTTAAACATTTTTTTCGGAACACTGTGGAGGAAAAATAAAAGAAAAAACACATATTTCAAATGTGATATTTAAGCAATTTGTTTAAAAACTAGTTGGGAATAGAATGACCTTAAAGTCCTACCGCAGCCTGAATATACCGTCTGGAAAAGGTTTAAAACCTTTCACATGTATATAAACTACTGTACTAGGATCAGCAATAATGATAAAACCAAGATCTTTGGAGGCGCTTTCCCCCCCCCCCCCCCCCCCCCCCAAATTAGTGCTACTGCATCTTGTAACCTCTTGTCTGTGACTTTTTGTAACCTTTTTGCACGAGAAAAGAAGCTCTTTGCCGTTTTTTTCAAGAAACAAAAACAGCTGCTCTTAGTTGATCTGTATTAGAAATTGCTGGAAGTTGAGTTTGCCTTTTATATAATGCCTACACTTTTTATACACAACTTAAGTCTGAAGCGTTACTGGGCCTTTGAATTGCAAGTATCCCATTTTCTCCTCGACCAGGACGCGCCCATTCCCTCCCCCGACCAGAAATGTGGGACATAAGAAAAAACTGTTCAATTTTCCTTTTTTTTCACACAGAAATAAAGATCCAATCTTTCAGTTTGAAAACATTATATGGACCCTCTAGCAGAAGAAATTGCTATTTGATCATATCATGAAAACAACTGAATATTTTGAACTAAAATTCAAAATACGAGTATAAAATCTCTTCTGAATTGTTCTTCGATCAAAAAGCATGTGGTTCCGGATTTTAATTTTTCGAATAATAACTTCATAATTCATAAAAAATTCAAAGTTTTATTTTTGATTTAGTAAATGACGTTTTTATTTCTGGGTTGAATATTTTGATATGAAAAAACAATATTTCCCTTACCCAAGGTGGTTATGGATCGAGCAAATTAAAAGAAATTTTGTATCAAGGTTAAGTCATCATGCTGCTCATTAGTATGTGATAAAAAAAGAGGAAGTTCTGATGGAAATTTTTAAAGTTGATGCTTATTTTAATATGAAGACGACCACTTAACAAAAAAATAAATAAAACAATTAAGAAGAGCGCAGTATTTCAGAAAAAATAACTTCGTACTCGTGTCTTTAGTGTGAAAAGCCTTTAAATACGAACGAGTGTTTCGGTTTTTACTTTCTTTTACAAAGTAAAGGAAGTATTGTATTCACGAAAAAAATTTGACCTAAAAATATGCCTTAATTTCCATTTTGCTCGCCCCCGAATGAATGTTGAGTTTTTTTTTTTTTTTTTCAACCCGACCACACGTGGATAATGTCTAAGAACGTATAGAACCCGAAATATCCATTTTGACGTTCCCCGAGTAAATAAGAACGAGTTTTCTCGTGACGTCTGTATGTACGTACGTACGTGCGTATGTACGTATGTGCGTATGTATCTCGAATAATTAAAAAACGGTATGTTCTAGGTAAAACATGGACTTTCTAGGTATGTCCTAGAAAGTTTAAATTAGGTACGTAGACTCCTAGAGGGGTCTGGTTGTGCACATCCCCTTTTGTTTGCATTCGAATGTTCCTAAGGGGGTCTTTAACACCTTTTCGGAGGGAAAGTGGTGTTATAATTTGGCAAACACTTGGCGACATATCGCCAAGCTTTTGGTCATCAATTTTTTTTTTCATCAACTAGGCGACAAAAAAATTGCTGTTTTTTTTTTTTTTTCAATACAAATTTTGTCTTATTTTAGCCATCATTGCCGATATTTAGAGAGTTAACCATTGAATCACTTTGAAATGTCCAATATTGGGAAAATTAACCAGTAGAAAACCTTTTTTGCTTCAGTTCGCAACAAACTTGGGACAAAATTATTTAAAGGGTTTCTTTCCTTACTCCAAGGCATCTATGACTATTTTCATTAAATTGGCGTAAAAGGAAGTTATTTGATGTACACATCAGCTCTTTTTTTTCTGTGACCGTACAATGTAGTAAGATCAAGTATCGTTTTTCTTTTCGAACCGTTTTCTTTTTTTTTTTTTTTTTTTTTTGTCAACAGAACCGTGCAGCCTGTCGTCATGTGAATATGAATGTTTTATACACATAACTTCAAACTGCACCTTGAAATCTAACCTCACCTTTCCCCTTAATTCGATGTCAAATTTTGAATTTTAATCATTTTGTGACCTATTAATTTCTGTCTGCTCTCAACTTGATTTTATTATTCCAGAATTAGAAAATAAATTTGAGCATTATAGGCTACTTATCGGTCCCCTCATTAAAATTAGAGGAATGATATTATCTTCTAATTAGTAATGGGTAACTTAATAAGATTCAATTACAGGATGTCCTGAAAAAGACTGACTGTTTTCAAAAGTTTATAACAGGAGAACGTTCAATGATAATAAAGAATTTCTTGCAGAAAATTCTTGTGGTGGGCGCTAAATTTTTTCCCTCGGAGTTCCAAATTTTAGCTCAAAAATGTTTCAATAGATGGCGCTGCACATAGTAAGCTGGTAAATCAAAAAAGAGGAATTGAAATTCACCGATTTTTCTCCTATTGCGACATGGGATTACAACCGATGATTGTTTGAAAATATTGTTTTGTTCTTTTGTTCATTATTTTCGAAAAATTATGATGTAATTTTCTATATTTTTTCTGATTTACGGGCTTACTATCTGCAGCGCCATCTGCACGGCCATCTGATGTACGACTCACCACATGAATTTTGTGTAAGAATTATTATTTTTTTTTTTTTCATCATTTACCGTTTTCCTGTTATACAATTTTAAAAACAGTCAGACTTTTTTAGGAGACCCTGTATTTACAAAGAACAGTCATAGAAAAAAAAAAACGAAACACTAGATCGTATTCAAAGACTATTGACAGTAGAGACACGTGTAAGGTGTTATTGTTTCAGGAATAAAAAGTTCTACATAATTAAGTTAAAAAATTAATGTTAAGGGGTCGTCTTCATAATAAAACGAGCATCAACTTTAAATTTTTCAATGAGAACCCCCTTTTTTTTATCACATATTTGTGATCAGCATCATTTTTTAACTTTGTATACAAAGTTTTGTTTAATTCGATCCAGCCGTTATTTCAGAATCGAGTTTTGAAAAATTCTTCTCGTAATAAAACGTATTTTGATATTTTTACTCATAACACAAAAACTAGATTAGGCATGGCAAAGATTGTTTTTTTATATTAAAATATGAAACGACCCAATAATAAAAACATAATTTACAACACCTAAAATGTAATTTTAGTTTTTTTATGAATTATTTTAAAATTTTTTGAAAAAAATATGATCTGAAACCGTATTAAATTTTGACAGAAAAACAATCTAGAAGAGCTTTTATGTGGGAATCCAAAATTTGAGCTCAAAATATTCAGTAGTTTTTGCGCTATGCTTAAAAATTTATTTTTTCCCACTTTAGGGGACCGTATACTTTTTTAAAACAGAAATTATGAAAGTAAGTTTCTTCGTAAAAAAAGAAAAAAATTGTTCAACAAAATAAGCAAACCAATTATAACGTGGTTTTTCTACATTAGAGTTACGTCTATGATTTTTTTAAATGCATAAATTTAGTCACTGTCTCTGCAGAAGAACAACACAAGTGCTCCGTTGAGCAGGCCTCGCCTGACCATATACTGTCGTGCCTAGAACTCTCCAGGAGGGATCTGATTGAAGACCCAGTGGCGGTGCTGGATTTCTTCAGGGTAAACAAACTCATGGACCTGGTCTAGCACTGCTGACCATGGGGGCATGCAACAACAACAACAACGCAACACAATATTGCAACCGTCAGTTTTTTGCGGATATCGCTAAAACGTCAATGTGTAAATAATGCGAAACACTACTTCATTGTCTAATAGAAGAATATTTTATATAACTTTTTAAATTGAAAGCTACACTTAAAATACTTCTGTTTTTTTTTTTTCCCCTGCGTTTAACCATTGCCTTTTGTAAAACAATAACTGAGAAAAAAAATAACATGCACAACTTTTTCACAGAAACATACAATAAAACCTCATTGTCTTGCTAGTCATGTTGAAATAGACAGTGTAGAATTAATGACTCTTCCCGGTGATAATTTGCTAAAATGAAAAATTATTGCTTTGTCTAAATCGGGAAAAAGCACTCTAAAAATAGCCGACAGTGAAGTTTTGCCTTTAAGAGTATCCAGATGGGTCAATAGGTAATATTTACTCTTGAATAAGTTTACTGGTTTTTCAAAATTATTATTATTATTTTTTTTTTTTTTTGTAAAGTGTTTGAATAATTTTCAATGTGTTAAGATTTAGCAGAGGAAATGTGAGTCGAAGTAGTGGGCTGCGGGCTTTGAGTCTGCACAAAAGTAGTAGTTGTGGCTAATTGTGAACTTTTTTTTTTTTTTGACTTCGTCAAAAATTTAACAAAACATTAATTTGCGTGTTAGATTAAGTTGAGTTTTTTGTCTATTCTTAATTATAATTTAAATACTTATTTTTCTATTTACTTCCTCGGTCATTGTCCGTGCATTTCATATTAAAATCATTCTCGCAAGACAAAGATAAAATTTCAAATTATTTTCTTTTTTGAATAACATGGAAAAATATCGACAAAAAAAAGAGTTATAATAAATTATCGTTATCAACTACTAGATGCCTATCTTACTAAATGCGTGTTTTTCAGAATCCAATATTTGAATATTGGACTCCACCTTTATGACACTGGCACTATAATTCTATTTTCTGACTCATTCTTTAAGCAAACAACGAGCCGCATGGCCCAGTTTCGATGACTGAATGTGGACCGCGTTTTCACTGCGTTATACTTGCGGTCTGGTTATACCATTCAATGGCTGTTGTGAGTCCTAATAATACGCACAACAGCCCTGAACTAAGTTTGACACAACAATGAAGCAGGTGTCATGTCATTGAAGCTGAGAGTGACTAAAAACTGGTGGATGAAGAAAATTTATCTCACCAGTGAGATGCCTTAAACATACAGCAGATAAATTTACTTTACCTACCAGTTAATTCGCGCTCTCAGCTTCAATGAGGTGACTTCTGCATCCCGCACGATTAGTTTCGATTCCAGTCTGAGAAATCCGCAGCAAGGACGAAATTGTAGCATCTGAATAGATGAGCCCGCCTGTCGGGTATGCTGCGTATAGTATTGCTACAGGTGCGCGAGCCAAATGCCTGATACTATAGAAAATGTTCGTTTGCAGGTATACAGTATGCGAAACAAAATCAAAAAATGTTAAGCTTTGTTTGCAAGTGCAAAGTTACAAAATCAGAGAATGACAAGAAATCTGATTTCGGTTCACCTTATTTTAAGCTAAAATAACATTTATCTTTTTAAATTTCGGGTTGGACCATCTCGAATCTCGTTGCTAGAAACATCATTGGGAAATTACTGTCCTAAATTGCTTTTAAGAGCCATTACATGTTTAACTAAAACCGCTAATTGTGTTATGCTTTTTGAATAATACCACGCATTATGATCTTCCGCATCAAATTTGGATTTGAAACAAATTCTCTTTTTTTGATTACAAAAAAGCCGCTAGAGCAATTACTGTGTTTGTCCACTGTGTTAATTCAAATAACCCAATTTTTTCCAAATAAAGTTCGAGTATGAACGGTTTGCTCATTAACGGGTATTTATATTCTCCTGTTTCTGTTTTATTTTTTATATTGATACTTCGTTCATTTTATGTATTTCGAGTTAATATTCACGGAATAAATGGACCTTGCTTCGCTCGTGTCTCCAATCTATTTAATGCTGCGTCTTCCCAAGTTGTGCGGTATATTTTTTATATTTTTGTATGCAATGGCCCTAACTTCTGCCGATGTTCTGCGAAATTAAAAACGCGCAATTCCATTTTACATCAAAAGTTTTTCTATTCATTCGAAAATAAACCTGTAACAAAGGTGCAATACATTTATCAAAAAATATTCACATCATGATTCTAGGTATAAGGTTGGATATTTACATTTGTATGAGGTTAATTTGCTCAATGATTATATAAGCAATCCAATAGGTTCATATTAGAAAAAGCAAAAAGTTCCATTACTTTTAATTTGTCATTATTCGATTTACTAAACAACGATCTATACGATGGACCAGTCAAACCCCATCCGTCTTTCTTAGGTTAATCCAGATGGACAAAAATCAGTAAATATTTTAACTTTAAAAAAAAAAAGTTTTCGACCGTAAATCCCTTTATGGCGGAACATTATCGGCCAAAAAGTATCGAATTACGGAAAAAAAGGGAACTTAAAAAAATCATGAATTGAGCTGCATAATCTCGATCACATTCCGTTACTTGATACCTGTTTACATTCCGTTACTTGATAAGCTGTGACCTTGAAAGAAGCGTTTTCAATGTGGTGACGGTCCCTAAAAGGTTTTTCGTTAATAACTCCTGTTCTACTGCACGGAATGCAGTGAAATTTTGTACCCTGGCTGTATTTTGCGGTCTAAACATAATTATGTAGCAAAAAATAGAGGTTCCTATTTGAAAATCAAGAGTTGGTGCTCATTTTGCTTTGTATATGGTCCCTTATCAAAATTTTGCCTACGTAGTTTTAAAGAAGACTTTAAACCAAGTCGGATGACACCTTTGTTTCCTTTCTAGCATGTATAATAGCCGAATAATTAAAAGTGTTTCGTTTTTTTTTTCTTCTATGACTGTGCAAGCATCAATCCAATCTAATGACTAGGAACATCCGCACCGAAAATTGGCACATGAAAAGGATTCGTTGGCTTTCAGATTTGAAAATCCCTGCCTTCAACGATACTGCTCTTTCCTTATTACCTCCAATTTAGAAGGTTATCTAGATTTTTAATAGTGTAAACTGAAATACCCACAGTGACAGAAACTAACAAAATATTTATTTATGTGTTTTGATGCTTTTTATAAACTGGTAACGTTTAACATTCAATTTACTGATTTTTTGTTTCTTAATTTCGTAACAAATAATGTGTGCTCCCAAAGAAAGTTAAAATAAATAAGTAAATAAATAAACATTATAGCAATCTTTTATGGCTCAATATTAAACAGAACTATTGTCTACTATGATATTTAAATGTTTTCTAGATTATCGTTTGCAAAAATGATTACAAAACTGACGCTGAAGTGTAACGCTGTGTGAACCAATAATGTTTGGCTTACTTTCTACCAATCATAATGGTCATGTTAATTTAAACCCTTAAAAACAGGGGTGGCGATTTGACCTGAAAAGTGTGTGGGTGGAGGGGAGCAAAAAAATCGCCAACTTAAAGCCATAGGACTTTTAGTGGCAGTAAAAAAATGAAAGAGAAAAAAAAAGTACAAACCTTTGCTAAGGCTGGTTTTGAGAGCATATGAGTGGTAACTGATGCAAATCTAGCAGCTTAACTAATGTTTTTCTTAAGATTTTTATGAATTATGTACACAAAAACTCTCACCGAAGAAACAGACTGGAAAGCGGGTAGGCTGGATGTAATTATACTTACATTATTTACATCTAAGTATTTGGAGATGTCAAAAACATTTGGTAATAATTTCATTAAGCAAGTATGGCTTGTTTAAGTAAAAGAACTGAATTACCAATAACTAGACAATGAACACATAAACTAAAAGTTACTTCTTGTGCTAAATAATGTTTTGTAAACAGATTTACAAAGTAAAACAAATAATTATGATCGGAAAATGTGGACATTTCTGCTTGTCTTATAATTTCTAGTTTTGGTTCCTAAATTGAAAAAAAAAAAAGGAACCATACAAAGTAAGGGGGCGAATGCCCTCCCCTCCGAATCACCGCCACTGCTTACAGACTATCACTGTTTCCAGTCCACATTTAAATATTTAATTCAAAAAAAAATAATAAAATATTCAATCTTTATTTTTTTTAATTGAAAATCTGTTGTAGAAGTAATATAATTAATTACTAAACATGTATGACAACGTAATATAAACGCATGTACTACCGGCAACGTATGAAACGCCGGCAATATATAGATATAATTTATTTTTTTTTAAAATATATATGCTTTTTTTTCTCTCAGTTTTGCGTAATCAGCATTTCTCCAAGTTTAGTTTTAGAAAAGTATAAATATGATAAATAAATAAGTAAATGTACTTAGAAGTGTAAAATTGCTTAAAATCACGTACTATATGGCCAAGAGGCATAAGATCAAGAACACCAGGGGAGTCCCCTTCGTCCCAGCGTAAGTCTAGTAAGTAAGGACAGCGCCTTCTAACCCCTGTAGCCAACTATGCTTAGTCAACCCAATTTTTAACGCTTTATCTTCTGTACAGTCATTTTGAGTATATTTGAGCCATTCCGGCTAACTTTGCGCCCCCTCATATTTTTTAGTTACTTAGACTTCGAAAAAAAACTCTAAGTCTCATTGATGCATTCTTGCTGGCGAGGTCTTAGGTTGTGGTTTCTCCTTTTTATGATTTCAAAAGATACTATAGTTTAAAGAATATGAAAGAGCGCAGAATTATCCAGTTAGGCTCAAAGATACCCTGAATGATTGCATTTAGTTTGCTTCCGCTGAAAATTCTTATTTCTTATAGTTTTTGGTAGAAAATGGTCATTTTTCCTATTATCATTTAAACTACTCCTTCCATTGATGTAGAAAATGAGTTATTTTACTTCTAGCTCTAATATTCAGTGTTTCTTTCAACATAATTTGTCGTTACTTGTTGAATAAGTTGATTATTTTTTGAAAATGAGCCCTAGTATACTACTTAAGAATTTCTTTTTGAGGCACACCTAGATTTTTCCTTTACTCTGCCCATCACTGTAAAAATAGATCAGAAACTTCCGTGGTAAAAGTAATGGGCATCTAAAGTGCACAATTTCTGCAAATAACGTATCTTGTAAAAAACAGAAATGTTTTCCAGTAAACTTTAGTTACCTTTCTGAAATTATTTTTTGATCTCTAAAAAAATTTGTAATCTCCCCGGGTAAAGCCAGGCGTATCGCTGCATCTTCAGAAACATTTAGGTAGATGTAATATAACAGCCGCAAGAAAGCTCCAAATGCATTACTATTATTGCGACCAAAGCTAAGACAGAATTGCAATCAAGTATCAGAAAGATAACTCACCAGCTATTCTCGCTAAGCTACGGAATCCAGACACTTATTCATACCCATCGGGAGATTTAGTCAAGTCTGGACGAATCATACTCGTGCTGAATCCGATACACTTATAAAAACCTCTCAGTCAATCTTTGTACTGATTGCTATAACTGTTTTTCACAACAGTGAAGAGTCTGCGTGCGTGCAACTTGTATGAATTCAGGAAACATTTTGACAAAAATACTTTTTTTTTTTCAAGAAGCGCATAAAAAGCAGTGAAATCCTAAAACGTTCCACGGAAATAATCAGTAACGTTTCGGAATTTTTTAGTGTTGCAAGTTTTGCTGGAACAGTACTACGAAGCAAGCAGTACGGCAGAGTGATTCCGTAGAGATAAATTTGCAACACTTGCCTGCTTTCGTTCAGTGTCATTCGTAGAAAAAACATATTAGTTGTGAATGATCTCTTACGATTCGTCGCTAATCTGAGAATAATTGAAGTTCGGATCATTAGGGTCGCTGATATCTTTTTAAATTCTTACGATATCCAACTTTAATTTCTTCATAAGTTACCAAAAATATTTGGCTACGAAATTTTGAAAGTTATAACTTGTTATCTTTTGCGCATGCACGTTTAGGGTGGGTCACCGTTCTATTGTAAAAAAAAAAAAAAAAAAAAGTTTTCGATTTCCACCGGTTAGAACAAAAAAAAAAAAAAAAAAAGGTGCCAAATGACGTTTGAAGGGTATATATATAATTTCAGTCGATTACAAGATCATTTTCTACCTCCGGATTGAGTTTGAAAAACCGCATTTAAGAAAAAAAATATATTTTTGTTAAAACACTTAAAAACAAAATTACAAATGCATATAAAAACTTAGGGTGTAAAAGTATCAATCATTTATTTGTACAAAAAACGTTTATGGTAATCATTAATTTACAAAACCGTTTAAGATAATCATTAATTTACAAAAACGTTAACGAAAATTATTAATTTATAAAGTTAAAAATGTTCATCTTTAAATAGTTTGAAAATTCTACTATCAAGTTATGGCATAAGTTTCCGGGACTACAGTTGTATTATTTTATGAAAGCTTCTCATTCAGATTTTTTGCCCAATAGTGTTGAAATTGCTGTCGGTTTTAACTGCCCTTGCATAGGTGTGCCCACTACCCACCCCAAAGGACGATGGCACACCCCCTCAAATTTTGTGGAGCACCTCCCCCTCCCCAAGAAAAGGATCAAAAACCCTATTAAACCAACGTCTTTAAAAATGTCAATGCCGCAGTCTGCGCCATGGACTCCCTTGCCTTTCAGTAGCCAGTGTGTGGCATGGCAATTGTAGTGAAGGACAACTATTTTCTGCCTGGAAACAAACAGTTCAATATCTTCGTCAGGAGATTGATTTCAGTATTGTTGGATCACACACATTTTTCAGTCATTAAGATCAATGTAAGATTCTGCATCAAATTTAACAGCAAGAATTTGAAAAAGTCGGAATCTATTTTGAGGCTATTTTTGCTGAACACTACGAGCTTCTAAAATCCAACGAGTTGCCAATTCACGGATGTGTGCTGTTCCAAATCTGTCAGCGTTGCAATAAAATAATTTTTTTGGATATGCGAAAACACATTCTTTGGATTACGGGATCTACAGGGTGTCTATAAATGATGGACTCGATTTTAAAAAATCATATTTTCAAAAGTTCTCGACGGAATAAAATAATTAACGCGTAAAATTAAGGAAAAAAGTACCAAGATTTTACTGTAAAAGTTGACAATTATCTCGACATGCTGTAAATTTGGTTATTTCCGCAACTGCTTAGGACAGTTCCGATCTTATCTTCCAACAAAATGGAGCACCTCCTCATTGGTCTTTGTCGGTTCGTAGTTACTTAAACAATGTTCTTCCACAGAGATGGATAGGCCGCGCGAGTGACGATGGGTTAACGTAATTCACATGGTCACCAAGATCTCCAGACTTAACCCCATGCGATTTCTTTCAATGCACTGTTAAAAATGGGTATTCAAAAATAATGAAAATTTACTCATTTTTGAATACTTTCATTACTCAATATAGCTCCGAATCAATAAGGTTCAATTTTGAGAAACACATGTACTCATTTTTTAGAGTACATTCTGGTAATCAAATATGAGTACACATTTGTTTCAATTATAAACACATTCATTAATTAATAATGAGTTTTTAGCTCAGTTATATGTACTCATTTTTGAGTACATTTTTGAATCAAATATGAACACATTCATTAATTAATAATTAGTTTTTAGCTCAGTTATATGTATTCATTTTTGAGTACATTTTAAAATCAAATATAAATACATTAATTAATTAATAATGAGTTTTTAGCTCAGTTATATGTACTCATTTTTGAGTACATTTAGAAATCAAATATAAATTCATTCATTAATCAATAATGAGTTTTTAGCTCAGTTATATGTACTCATTTTTGAATACATTTAGAAATCAAGTATAATGGCTTATTTCAAATATATGAATTGGGTCAGCTCACTTTTGAAAACATTTTGAATTCACATTCTAAGTATTGCCATGCACTTTAGTGCAATTATCATTTCAGTCATTTAAAAGTCCATAAAAATTTTTGAGTAAAGTAGTGTGAAAATAAGTGAATTTTGTGTTCCATTTTTTTAAATGCATAATGTAAAAAAAATTCCGTAAAAATTACGGTTTTTTACCGGCAGCTGGGTTGGTTGTGCAAAACTAAAATTTGCGGAGAATACCCCTCAATAGAATGGTGTTTTACTATACAAGGCCAAATTTTTCCCATAAAATTTACAGAGGGGCCGTGGTAGCCCGATCGGTAGAGTGTCGGATTCGGAGCCGGAGGGCCTCGGGTTCGAACAACGCCCCCTATATCTGGAAGGCCTGCTCACGGGCGAGTCACGTGGTCAAAATGAGGCCAGTTTCTCTCGCGCCGTGACTTGACGGAAATCGGTCGGGAAAGCGCCGTGCGTACAATGTAACACGAATTTAAATATTAAATAAAAAAAAGGTGACGCATATCTTTTTTCAATTAAATCACCAATCTAATAGAATAGACAGCTTATTTCTACTTCACCTCACAAAATCACTTATTTTACTAATTTTATAAGTGAAACTTGTGCGTTTTCCAGGGCAGAAAATTAATCTTCAAATTTTACTTTCACACGTTTTCAAAATTTCAAATAGACATCGGGGGGTTGGGGAAACTTGTACCGTAAATAATTATAAAATTATTTAGAGCGTACATTTTTTTCATGTAGGGTTATTAATAAATGAGAAATATTTTATTGAGTCTTGTTTAATTTGAAGTTTCCAAGTTTCTTTTTTCTTTTTTTTTTTTGAAGAAATAATTATCTCTGATTTTTCAACTTAATCTGCTTTGGTAAAATGTTCTTTTGCTATAAATATCAAAATAGGCAATTAGTTGAAGACTTTTGGGTGGAACTATACAGCTATGGCAAATTAGTATAACTACTTCAAAAGGAAAATAAATAAGTTGAGCCTACACATAAGTAAATAAATATTCCTAATATATTTTAAACAAAATATCTGTGAACAAATAAATGACTTAATTGTTTAAAGAGATTTTGCTTTTGTTCATATTGATGTAATTTTGTACTTTCACACAAGTAATCCTTTTTTGTAGAAAAAGTTCTGAAAAAAATTGAAAAAAAAAAAAAAAGGAATGCTTAGCATATGTTATGCTTTCAACTACCTTATGAATGTGATACTCAAATAAAGACAATATTTTAAGCACAGTAACTTTTATTTGCACATGATAACACATACATCACATAAAAAACACCTATTACCATTTATGTTACACATGAGGTCAAACAAGAGCTAACACTCAAATTATTTAGCTATTAGGAACTCACAATCAAAAACATGAAAAATTAAGAATCAAGTACTAACAGTTCACACTACATATGCAGAGGTGGTGGTCTACTATTTTACACTCATAAATTCTCATAAAGCACGGTTTAATTTAATTGACTCTTTTCTTTTTTATATACAGCATCAATAATGATTAATAATAATTAAATTTTAATTGATAAAACTTAAAATTATTAAATAAAATAGAAAAATTCATTTTTTTAAGGGTTTAAGAAGATGTTCATTTCTCTTTGTACAATACATTAAGAAACTTCATTGTCCATAACTAATTAGAAATTAAAATTCTGCACACTTTCACAATCAGGGTTGCTAATCAATTTTGCAAGAAAAATTCCCTATGATTTCCCTGCATGAAAATGAAACATTATAAACGAGCGGACACTGATATTTGAAAAAGAACATAAATATCTTGATAATTTCACCACAGGTTTTTAAAAAAAATCTAAATAAGGGAAAATAAATAAAAATTCATAATAACTGAAATAATAGCATGGTGATTGAATATATTCAACTTTTTACTCAAAAAAAAAAAAAAAAACTTCTTTTGACCATTCATTACATGGACCTAAAAGTGTGTAAGTGATCCAGAATAAAGATTATTGACGACTAATTTCATACACTCAAAATTATCATGAAATTCAAGAATCTATTTTTATGATGAATATTTTAATATTTAACTTGAAAATAAAAACTTAAGCAAAATTGCCATTTTTTATTTTACTTTATTAATATTATCATTATAATTATTAATAGTAATTTATTTGTTTTTTGGTGGTTTATATATTAGGAAATTGATTTTCGCAACTTCAATTTAAGAAGAAAAAATTCCCTGTATTTTCCAGGTTTTTGAGGAAATTTTTGAAATTCGCTGGATGGTCAGTTCTTTTTATATATATATACATATATTTGAATTCCCTATGTTTTCCCTGTTTCTTCAGGTTTCCCTGTGGCGTGGCAACCCTGACAATAATCTGCAATGTACATCACAGTGTTTCCACCTATTCCCTAGGTTGTAATTTAAAAATAGTTTAGGATAATTCAGTCAAACTTTTACATTTTAAAAGATAACTCATAGAAACAATATAAAATTGCTTATTTATTTAGTGTGGACAATTTACGTGCATCTTTCTTAAATTTTTTCAGTGTATTTTTTTCTTTTTGATCTTTTTTCATTTTTTGAAGAGAATCATTTTGTTTTTTGCAAAAGTTGTTCAAAATTATATTAATGAAAACCCATACAATAGGGAAGTTTTCGATTTTTCAATTTTATTTTTATATGATAGAGTAACATGTATGAACATCATAGGTGAAAAAATTTTGCGATACGATAAGTAGTTTTTTTTTAATTAATTTTTAAAGTTCAAGCGCCTGTGACGTCAGATGGCATAGGAAGTGACGTCCGATAGGAGAGAAACGCTAGCGAACCGGTTCCCATGTCATGGGAGAAACCGAAGAACGTGCATTCGACTTCGAAGATGAAACGTAAAAGGCTTATCTCCTCGCATTAAACTCCTCGCGTTTCTGGAACATTAAACCTCTCATCCTCTCGGAAATATTCGAATATCACCATTGATATTATTTGAGGAAGATTATTTAGATTGTGCTTTAACGAATCGGGCCTCCATAGTGTGTTCAAAAGGATTATTGAATTTCTAAAAAGTAAAAACATCAGCGCGCTCAAAATGTCCCTAGCGAAAACAAGGGATCTTCGGCGGAAGGCTGGCCATTCGCGCCCTGTGACGTAGGCTCGTGACGTTTCAGAAGAGCGCACTTTTGCGCGTGGATTTTTAAAAATTCATTAAAAATCAACCACGGTGTTTTAAAATTCGGCGATGGTGAATTTTTTAGTTTTGAGGGTCAATGAACAATATCCAATAGCCAAAATATGAACATTTAATAGGTTGCAACTTCCCTATTTGTTTTACAAGAAACAGAGAATCATGACTCTCACATTCATCGATACCAAGAGAAATATCATTTTCATCCAGTACATCAAGAGTTAAATATTTTACAACTTTTCTGTGATTTTGACAACTGATAAAATTTGATTCAAAATGTGTTGACAACAATTTGTTTACAACTGCATATGTGAATTGAGAAACACAAACAACTTCGGGATGTGGGTATTTCAACCCCCCTCTGTCTAATTTTGATATCCAATCAGTGGTTGGAAAAACTACATTTTTTTTTTGTAGCGAATTACAACTACAACTACTTTCTTACAAATGTAGTTAACTACAGCTACAACTACTTTTTTCAAAATGTAGTAACTACAAACTACTTTTGAAATGTAGTCGCTACTTCGCTACTTTCCAAAAAATAAGCAAATAAAAAGCATACACAATAGGTTGTCCCTCAAAAAATGAAAGTCAATTTTTCAAGTCGCATACACTCTTGTATTTTTCCTCTTGTGTCAAAACAATCGTGAAAAAAAGTTTCATATAATTTGCACAAGGGCAACCCGTGCCAACTTGTACCTGTAAGTGTAAAACAGTACTTGTATGCTAGACCAAATGGCAAAAAAAAAAAAAAAAAAAAAAAAAAAAAAATTGAATTTTGTCATCTTGAATTCAAATTATGTTTTTCGCAATCACGAGTGTGTGTTTGTATGTGTGTGTGTGTGGGGGGGGGGTATGTGTATGTGTGTAGGCATGTGTGTTTGTGTCTGTGTGCAGTCATGAGTGTGTGGGTAGTTGTGTGTATGAGTGTTTGTGTGCGTGGGGGCGGGGTATGTGTATGTGTGTGTAAGCATATGTGTTTATGTCTGTGTGCAGGCATGAATGTGTGGGCAGTTGTGTGTATTTGTGTGTATGTGTAGGTATCTGTATGCATGCGTGTGTGTATGTGTTTGTGTGTTTGAGTATGTGTTTGTATATGTGTGTGTATGGTGGTGTTTGTGTATGTGTGTGTATGTGTTTGTGTGTGCGTGTGTGTTGGTGCGTGTATGTATGCGTGTGTGTGTGTAGGGTATGGACGCAACCTGGAGACGGTTTTCGCAGGAGAAGCAGCATCGTGAGGCCGGCCGCCGCGACGTGTGGTGCTGGCAGAGGGTGGCGCCGCGCCGGTGGGAAAAATGATAGCACGCCAAAAACAGTCAAATGAAAGCAATAAGCAATCGTGATTGCTCAAAAAAAAAAACGTTTTTTAGAAACTCGAAATTTTTGTTGGGAAACGTTGCCCCTGTACCCAACACCCCACATGTACCACAAGAACATTTATTCAAATTTAAAAACATTTAGATATGCCACACTTGACCTAAAATTTATAATTTTATTTTAAAAATTGATTTTCAGATTTGATTCAGTTATCTTTTAAAAAATTACATATAAATTTAAATAGAATATCAAGTTCAAAAATTAATAACGAACACATTTAAAGATCAACAATTACAAACGAATAATAAAAAAATAATACATTTTAAATGAAAAATTTAACTCAACCTGGAAAAAAAAGATCTTTGAGTACTATGTGGGAGACTTAAAAATTGCAGGAAAACAAACATTTCTATTTAACGCTAATTACCTACTTTTCTACTTTACTGTTTATATTTTTCAGCTTAATAATTTCGTAAAATCTTACATTTCTGAAAATATGTATCACAAACTTAATTTTTTGAAGAAAATTATAAATGTTAGGCACGTGTTGGATATCTAAATGGTTTTCAATTTGAATAAATGTTTTTGTGGTGCATATGTGGGTATAGGAGCAACGTTTTATCAACAGAAATTTTGAGTTTCTAAAAAAACATTTTATTTCAATTTGGCCTAGCATTACACAAGTGCTGATTCACACTTTCAGACATAATTGGCACTTGCTGCCGTTGTTCAAATTATATGATTATTTTTGGATGTAAAAGGATAAAATATAAGAGAGTGTGCGACTTGAAAAATCAATTTTCGATTTTTTTTGGGGGGGGGGATCCTGATACACAGACACACCGTAAGAGAATTGAACAAAAATATTGATAAATTAGCTCATCAGTAGACATTAAGAAAAATGTCCGTTATCATACTCTCACACACTGTAATGCTCGTACTTATTGTAAGTCCTCCAGAACAGTTCAATTTCATCCTTTTCTATGACATCTTAAGTAGCTTCTTTTTATTTGGTGAATACTGTCAAAAATTTACGACTCGATAAAATATTTTTGTTTTTCAATCTTCGGTCAGTTCATATAAAATTCACCAAATTTTCAACTCGCGAAATCACCGATATCTTCATTTTCGCGAAAATAAGTGCTTTTTGCAATATGAATATTGGTGAAATATCAAAATTACAACGGTAAAAAAACTAATGGCGTCAAACAGATAGAATGTATGGCGTCAAAATGAAATGCCTGAGGTCAGCTCGTATTTTTATGAGTCTTATTTCTCATTGCATCCGCTGATGTACTTGTGTAAAATTTGAGCCAATCAAATTCGTTTGAACCTTTGTTTTTGTTTTCAGTTTATTTAAAAGTAGTTTCCAGAAATCGCTACAAACTACTATTTTTTTGTAGTTAACTACTCGCTACACTACTTTTTAAAAAAGTAGTGCGCTACACTGCAAACTAATAAAAAATGTAGTTACTACAGTAGCGTCGCTACTTGTAGCGCGCTACTTCCAACCACTGTATCCAATCATTGTTTACATCTGTGTCAAGGGGCTTATCAATGCATAAAGTTGATCGACATTGTTCACACTTTAGTTTCAATAGAACTTTATGAGCTGCATATCCACTAATGTATGTTAAAATTGGCAAACTCGATTGAGTACTTACCATTTCTTCCGGAGTGATTAGAAAACCATTAAAAAAAGGATATGAATCTGAGCTATCTTCATCTTCATCCCAATGTTTGTCCTGAAAAAAACTTAGTAACAATTCTCCACAACTTTTCGATTTTAACACAAGGGGTAAAATTGTTTGCATTCTCAATTTTGTTTCAGTGTCATAAATTTGACGTATACTGACATTGTAATTTGACCCTGCCAATGTACGGTAAGACCCAAATCTGTCTTCTAATGAGTCTGTTTGTATTTTCCCTGGTAAAAAATAATCGAAATTTAAATTTTTAAAACAGTACTCGGCAAGAGCAAGCATAGCTTTTGTAGTATGGCTTATGGCTAGATGGGTTTGCTTTGTTAATCCACCAGTTGTACAATTCATTTCCTCCCATTTGTCTAACCAATTAATAAAGTTAGTTAAGAACTTATACTGAGCTGTGTCAGTATTTGGTGTGAGAGGCGTTTGGAACTCATCCCTTTTATGCTCACCCTTATACAAAGTTTTCACATTCATTATTGACCACCACTTGCAAAGAATCTGAATGTAGTCTGTAAAAATATGAACGGAATCAAATGAACGGAATCAAAAGAAAAATAGAAATATTTTCCTGGACTTCCAGGATAATCATACTTAACCCGCGACTCAAGGGGAGAGGCAAACATACTAACGGCCTTTTTATTAATAGCATTATTGTCAGTGGCTACTGATATGACATTAAACCCTATGGCAGCTAAACCAATCAAGATTTTTTTTATATATGAATGGAAATCGTCAGCATCTATGCTACGGACTGGCAAAATATGTGCCACATCTTTGTACGGAGACAATAAACTTTGGATCATAAAAATGTGAAAGCACTGGATGCAGCATTTGAGTCATTGTGGGACATACCAAATATTTCACTCTTTAGAAGTCTCATCGACTTTTCATCGAAGAATTCTGCTTCATGAAGAATGTCTTCTTTGCGAAAATGTAATTCACATACCTAAGGAATAGAAAACTCATCAATAAAAAAACATATGCAAAAAAAATATTGAATATTAAGAAAAGCGTTTAACTGAAAATGATAAAACTCAACGATATTGAACTGTATTTTTCTACTTAAAATCGGGCAGATAGGTGCAGAAAAAGATTTTAAAAAATCTTTCTGCAATAATTATCTGTCATCTTATAGATATGCGACAGGCGTCTCAGCATTGCATTGTTTACCTGATATCGGATGTTGCATAATTTTTAAAATTGCAACATTGTTTAACAAAATTATTACTTAGCGAAAAATAATTATGTTTCACTTTCAAATATATTTTGTTGATATGATCAACTATATTTGTTAGAACACCAGTGACATAGCCACGGGGGTCCAGACCTTTCTCCTAAAATGAGTAAGAAAATTCAAAAATAAAAGTGTCCACTCTTTTAATATTTTCCTATCGCATGCATAAGATATGGAAATCAAATCTGAGCGCATACATTCCCCAACTCATAAATTTTGTCATAAAAAAAAAGTTTCACAAAAAAAAAAAAAAAAGAAGACGTAATTGGGTTGTGCTTTTCCTATGAAAAAATGCCAAATGTCTTCGAAGAAGAGCATCGATTTGGATTAAAGATGCATCAAGTTTAAAATAGAAAATTTTCGAACTATTTTATGAAGTGTAAATGCATTTCCATTTAACATAGTAAATTTATCTATATATTAAGTATAATTATCAATTTAATTTAAAATAAATAATAAACCATTTCAAAAAAAGCAAAAAAATAAATAAATAAAATAATATAGTAAATGGGTAATTTGCTTTATGTTTGTCTGCAAGTAAAAACTGATGTTTATTATTATTAGTTGCATTCTGTTATTTACTTTATTACTTTTCATTCTTTCATATTTTATTTTCATATTGGTATGTAGGTTATATAGACCGCTGAGCAAACTCTTGTATTTAGATATCATAGCTACTTTATCATTATTAGCTGCATTCTGTTCATTACTTTATTATTTTTCATTCTTTCATATTTTATTTTCATATTGGTCCCCCGACACGACGACGCTTAGATATATTACTGCTATTATTTATAAGGCAATTTATCAGAAACCTCAAAAGCCGATAAATATATTATTTTAAACATTTTTTAGTCGGGTATTTTTAGTTCTTTATTTTAGTTTTATTTAAGGTTTTTTTTAGTCGGGGTTTTTTTAAATTTTTAATTTTAGTTTCATTTAAAGTTTTTTTCAGTAGGCGATTTTTAAAATTTTTAATTTAATTTTTATTTCATGCTTTTTAAAGGCCAGAATTCAAACTTTCCCGGACGTGAAATTGTAACACGAGATTCTGTGCCACTGAATCTGCGTATTCTGACAATAGTTGCAATTCAAGTTATTGCTAACCGTAGTATGCAAGTTATTGCTCACCGTGATATGTAACTTATTGCTCACCGTATGCAACATAGTGTTGGAAAAAGGTTTTGTTCACCGTGCAATTCGTAATTATGTTGCACAAAGTTATTGTAAATACGCGATCGTAATATATAGTTATTGCTCACCGTATGTAATATAGAATTGAAAAAATGTTTTTCCCCGTACATTTTGTAATTAGAGTTGTAATATTCTGTTGTAAAAAAGTTTTTGCTCACGGCGCACTTCAAAATTATGAAACACAAAGATAATATAAATATGTGATTGTAAAATAGTTATTGCTCACCGTAGAATGACTGTTATGGCTCACCGTATGTGATGCAGTACTATTTATAAATTATTGCTTACTGTGCATTTCATAACTTATAGACGCAGTGAAAGGTTTTTTTGTAAATTGCATAATGCATCATTAAAAAATGAAGATCTTTTTCACAGGAGGTGAAAAACATCTCGGCTCTTTTATGTAAATGCAACTTCTATCCAAAACCAATGTATGTATGACGTTTTTTATATCTCACCATGCATTTATCAATTTTTTAGAAGTATTTAACAGTTTATTTGTAAATTGCACAATGCAGCATTGATGTCTCAAGTTTCTGTAAAAATGTAAAATTTTCTTTAAAAACGAAGTTCTATTTTCACAAAGAGTATGAAGCTTCTCAATGGCGGGAAGCACCATGGTCTTACATGTAAATACTAACATTATCCCTAAGTAATCCTTCTATATTGTTTATTATTGTTCACCATGCATTTCATAATTTATACAAGTAACTCATGATGTATTTGTTAATGATACAATGCATGATTAATAATCAAAAATTATTGTAAAAATGTGAAGTTTACTTTAAAACTTTAAAACTGTTAGAGAAAAGCATTTCTCTCTCTCTCAGCTCTTACATGTAAATGCAATTCCTATCCATAATAATTGAGTATATAATGTTTTTAATTGTTAACTATGTATTGATTAATTTATAGGAGTAACTTAATAGTTTGCTTGTCAATTTAACATTACGGTATTAATTTTTCATATTGTAAGCAAATATAGTCTCGTTATGGAGAACTTATTATCAAGTGGAATGAATAAATATCCTACTGCTGTTATAGTTGTAGTTATTTTTGCCCCTAATTCCTTCGTTTTGTATTTAAACTGAACTTTTAAATATTTTTTAAGAGGGTTATTTGATATTTAAATTGTTTAGTTTAATATTTTTTTAGAGTTTGTTTTCCATTTTGATACATTTTGTATTCTTGTTACACAGAATGTTTTGAATAAAAATTAAGAATTAAATTTTAAATTTCATCACTAATTTCAGCAAAATTTGACAAGCAGATACGCGTTTTATTTATTTACGCGAGGGAGCAAAGCTTAGGATTGCGGGGGGGGGGCATTCCCTCGACCCGATTGAACATTACTAAAATCTAGCAAGCCTGTGCATGGCCGAGTGAATCATACTAAAGATATGGAAATCTTATCAATAGTTATGTAACGATAAATGATTAATATGTTCACTGAAATATGTTGAATTCAAATCCGTATTTCTTGTTACTTTTCGGCAAAAAGGTTTTTATATTAGTGGTATTTCGAAAGAAAAAATATTTTTGCAGTGAAACACACAAGTGTTCCAAAAATGTATTCATGCAACGATTTATGCTTGATGAGAACCTAATTTCTTCCATAGCTGTTTGTGCAAGATGTTGCTTTCGTTTTTTTTTTTTTTTTTTCAAATTTGAAGAGTAAAATATAAATAATAAAATTTACGAAACTCGTTATGAACTTTCACAGTTTGAAAACATATCCACATAAAATATAACGTTTAAAAAATGTTCCGAGAACAGTCGGATGTTGAATGTTCTATCGAGCAATTTAGGCAAGTAAATTTTGGGTAATTTAGATACAACCCTTCAGTTATTATCCTTACTACGATAATAAAGGTTACGAAGCTCGTTATGAACTTTCTTTCACAGTTTGAAAACATATATATCCACATAAAATATAATGTTTAAAAATATGTTCCGAGCACAGTCGGATGTTGAATGTGCTATCGAGCAATTTAGACAAGTAATTTTTGGGTAATTTAGATACAACCCTTCATTTATTATCCTTACTATGATAATAAAAGTAAAACTTACTTTCAAAGTTCGATGAAAACTCTTCCAATTTCCAATCTTCTAGTTTTTTCTTGACGAACAGATCGCCATCTCGATCGCTCCGCAAGACAGCACGAAAAAACGCGCCGAAAGCGTATGAAGATGAACATTGTCGACGACACTTGTTCACGCTCTTGAGCGACGCGTAGCATGCGCAATAAGAAAAGAGTTCGAAGCTCGCGAGTTTTATTCTTGGAAGTCACGCTTATTATATTTCCTATTTATACATGAATATTTATTAAACCATGTTCTTGAAACGTTAGCTGCAGTATTAAATGATTGTATGCATCTTTATTCATGAATTAGTGTTTGATAATGTGTTGTATTCTTATATGATGACTTGGGTATGTTCGTATATGATGACTCGTATTTCTCGTATGTTTGTATTTGATGCCACATTTACTCATTTTTGAATCAATTGTATTCAAAAAAAAAATGAATACATTCAGAGTTTCATTTTTGAATACATTTTTTTTAACAGTGTGGGATTACATGAAAGACCGTGTTTTTGTACAGCCAATGCCGAAAACGCTCCCAGAACTGAAACAACGCATTTCTGAAGCATTAGAAACCATTAACAGAGGCATGTTAGAAAATGTGTGTAATGAACTAGATTATCGAATGGACGTATGTCGTGTGACAAGAGGGTCCCATATCGAACATTTATAAGGTAAAAAAAAAAAACTTGGCACTCTTCTCCTTAATTTTACGCATTAATTATTTTATTCCGTCGAGAACTTTTGAAAATACGATTTTTTAAAATCGGGTCCATCATTTATAGACACCCTGTATTTTGTCCTTCAACTCAGTGGATAAATATCTAGTTGCAGGTCAACATTTCAGTGTTGAACCAAAGTTTACTTAAATCCATTGATCTTCACATTGAATTGTCTTGAAAGAAAGAACACGGTGAATGCGTTTATTTTCACGAGGCCCTTGTTTCATGTTTTGTTATTTCAGTTTTGAAACAATAGTTCATCTTAAACATTGGTTGTTTTCTTAATTCTGCATAAATAATCAACCCTTCCACCTAATAAAAACTATTCTGCTTTTAGAAAAGATTGTCTATCATGCTTATGAGTAGGGAAAGTAAATCCAAACCGAACGCGTTAACTTTGAAAGTAAAAAAGAAGTTCATGTTTACATTCGGCCCCTTCTTTTAAACATTCATAGCGTTCTGTAGTAATTTGCACATGTTAGAAACAATTTTAAAATAATCAGACTTGAAAAAAATCGAAATTTTTTAATGAAAACAGCAAAAAAATTTGTGACAATCTTACAGTAAAAACGGGTACGCTAGTTAATTGTGATTACTGCCCGTCCTTTACGTGAAGATTCGTACAAGTCCCCTAGGAATCATACTAGAACTAAAAGAGCGCAAAAGGCCTACCCGCTTTGGACACTTTTTCCCTACACCTCACCTTAGTTATTGCTACGTATTTGCTTAATTGTAATCACAACCCGAGCTCCAAGAACTGCTGCAATTAATACCCTCGTCATCAAAATATGCTTCCACCTTACTCGTAAAGCCACTGTCCCATCAAATTACGAGACGACTATCATTGTCTTATTTTTAGAACTACCTTCTATAATATGAAGAAGTTCTTGAATGTTAAGAACTTTTAATCCCTTACGAACAGATAAATTATGTTAAATTTTATTTTGAAAAATGTTTGCGTAGCATACACTGGTGGATAAAGCAGCAGTATACTATTTTTAACTTAAGTCTTTTAAGAAAGGAACTGCTAATTATATTATGTAACTTTTTGCAACTTAATGAAATTTGATTTTGTATAGCTCGCGTTTAACACAAGTGCATAGTAAATTTTTAAAATCTAGAACTGAGTGAAATAATTTTGAGTGTCAAAATATGTTAAAAATCACAGTAGTTTTTTTTCTTTTTTTTTAATTTCTAAATTTAATATTATACGTCGACAAATTTATTGTTATATGTCATACAAACATTATAACGCATGAATAAGATGCATTAAGAATTTTGTTTTTGCGTAAATTAGCAATTATTATGTTGCTCGTATTATGATTTTTATTGATTTGCATTCATTTAATAGACTTAATACTTTCTTGTTATACGAAGTTTGGTAATGTTACCTCAAGTGAGGCATTTAATCTGATGTAGTGGGGCGAATTGTCTGACTGTCAAGGTAAATGACCCCAAAGTAGCAATTTTGTTTTTTTGCAATAAAAAATTTAATTTGTAGTTTTTAGTCATAATAAATTTTATACATTATCTGGACCTATGGTAAAAGAGACCAGAGGTATTATTTTTTATTTTTCGTCATTGTACTTTTTTTAAATGAAGTTTCTGCTTAGGTGGGGCAAGATTGCCGGACTTACTCTAAGTCTTTAAACGTTTTAGGCTGTGTTTGAATCTGAGGAAGAACAGAGGCGGGGGGGGGGGACGATTTATATTTCCAAATTGAAGTCTTAAAAATTCAGTTTCAGTCAATCTTTAGTAGTGTTACAAGTGATTGGCGAGTTGGGAAACAGGTTTCAGATTACATGTTTGAGGAAATTTTCAAAATTCCCTTTTTTTAGGCAATGAAGGTTTGCGATTCTCTCTCCCAAATCATTTTTCAAAAATAAAGTCAATTTCAGGTTATCTTTTGCGGCGTCAAATGCTTTTCCCATAACAAAGTACAGTTTTAAAAACTCAATTTTAGACCATCTCTGGTGATTTGTGATCTTAAGGAAATGAAGAAGGTTCAGGTGCTCTCTTCGGAAAAATCTTGGGAATGAAGTCCTAAAAACACATTTAAGAAATTTTTTGATGATATTAGAAGAATGGTCAGAATTCAGGAGCTTTTCCAGAGGTTTTTCGGCATCAAAGTTCAAAACTTCAATTTTTCAGCTACACATGTTTAAACGCTTGGGAAAGGGATGATAGATTACTCCGAAAATGGTTTGAAATTAAAATTTCAAAAACACCACTAAAAAAAAGGCTACTTTTGGTCAATTGAGGACGAAAGAGCAGGTAAGCGACTTTCCTTCTGAATTTTTTTGAAATTGAAGTCCCAAAAATGCACTTTGAAATATTTGTGGTGACCTTAGAGGAAAGTGACTACACCCATGCTCAGAAAATGTTTATAAGATTTTCTAGACTTGTGTTTCCTTTTAAGCGTTTTGAAAAAAAAAAAAACATAAAATCAGTTTGTAAGTTTCTCGCGGGCCATGAAAAATCTGCTCACGGACCGCATTTGGCCTACGGGCAGTAGGTTGCAGACCTCAGGGTTATACTAGTTGAAAATTGAAACAATTGACAGTTTGCTCTAATTTAGTGCTACATTATTTATACTGTATCCACAACTTTACTGATGGCATTCATAGAAGTTTCCTACTCGTTATTATTATTATTATTATTATTATTGTTTTGTATATGAACGCGTGTTCTGTATTTCAAAATGTAACTAACTTTTGAAGAAGTATAGCTACCAGAAACTATTGTGAAACAATGCCACGGGATTAGTTGGACTAGTCTAAAAAATGGGAGATATATTATTCAAAAAACTAAAGATATCTTATAAATCTTGCATGGAATACACTGTTAAAAAATTTCCGGAAAATTTACGGTAATTGTTACTGGCATCCATGTTGCCAGTAACTATTACCGTAAAAATCAAATGTTGCTGTAAAATTTTACGGTTTCCTCGGTAGGCTACAGCAACCAGTTGGCCCTGGGATCGCTTATTTCTCCGGTATAAATTACCGTAAAAATCAGCGATGCGTCGGCGATGCAATTTTACAGTAACAATTACCAGAAAATCTTCCTGAATTTTTAACAGTGTACCCATATTAAAACATGCACTATGAAAAACTACTCAAGTTAAATTGAAATCATTGAGATAAATCAGAAATTAGTGCGAAAAAAAGGCTCACCAATGAAAAAGGAGGAAAAAGGGAGAAAAGGAAATAACTACTCTAAATGTCCCATGTAAATAACGCTTCCAAACAATTAAAACAGGAAGGAAGATATTCACAGCTATCATCCGTTAGAAATATTATGAACAGCGCCTTCTAACCCCTGTAGTGGGGTGAACTATGTCAATTTAACCCTGAAGTTCAAAGATTTCTCCTGTGTCCGGTCATCCAGGGGATTATTGACGCAGTCCGGCTAGTTTAGCATCACCCTCACTTTTTTAGTTACTACCTAGGCTCCGAAAAATAAAAATAAAAAAATAAATAAAATTACCAGTGATGCATTCTATTTTCCGAGGTCTTAGAATAATATTTCCGCTTTGTATAGTCTTAAAATACTCTATAACATAAAAATTATGAAGTGACGTAAAGTTATCCGGACGGGCTAAATGATACCCTGAAGAAGTAATTTAATGTGATTCCATTAAAAGCTTTAATTCGTATTATATATGGTTAAAAATAATCAATTCATAATTTCTGTTAAATTTATTCCTCTATGAATGGAGAAATTGGGCGATTTAACATCAAGCCTGAAATTCAGTGTGGCTTTCAACAAGATTTGTCGCTACGTATTGAATGAGTTTATTATTTTTTGAAGATGAACGAAATAGAAGATGAGAATTTCCTTTTCAAGTCAAATTTAGATTTTTCTTTAATCTGACCTTGCAAGTTTTGTTGAAATAGTACTACGAAACGAACAGTACAGCAGTCATGATTTCCTAACCAAAGTTTGCAACATTTACACACAATCGTTCAGTGTGTGTGATTCGTCGCCTCCGTAAGAATAACTGAAATTTTAGGTCGCAGATATGTTTTGAAATTTTATAATGTTCAACTGAATGTGTGCTGGATGCCATCTTTCTTTATTTTTTTTATTTTATTTTATTTTTTTTTTTTTCATGAAACCGTTGAAATCTGAATAAAATATTCCTTAATTGAAAGGGAAAATAGACAAAAAGGTGTTATTGCCAAGCTCTTTCGAACAAAAAGGTTTGTTTGAATCAGACTATTCACTCGTATTTTACTCGGGGAGGGGGGGGGGCAGAAAACACGCTGCCAACAAACCGACAAATACGTATTTTCCCCTTCGTAAAGCTCGCCTTTCTACATTTTAGTGTTTCAACATTTATTTTTAACGACATTTTTAATATGCATTAATCCTTTTTTCATACTTTTTTTCTTTTATTATTACGGGGAAGTTGGACAAAAAAGAAGAAATCAAATTATTTGAGAAGTGCTGTGAAGACCAATTTTTCATTGATGCGTTAAAAAAAAATTTCCTATTTAGTTCCATTAACTCTTCTCTAAATGACCACTGAAAATATTCTAGTTTTTATTTGATGCTCCTCACCTCAATTATCGCTATTGGCTAATTTGTAATCTGAAACCGAATTCAACGATATGCTGAAATTAATCCCATCAACATCAGAATCTTTTTCCACCGTTTATGTAACAATCTACTTCTCAAAATACAGGGTGTTTCAAAAAGAATGACCCAATTTGAAATGCGTATGTTTTGAAAACTATTGAACGTAGACACTTCAGATTACTTCTATATTACATGGATAGTAATAAAAATTTTTTACATAAAAATATAAAGGTGCTAAATGTGTATATCTTTGGATGCACGGCATATGTCTACACAGTAGTCAAATTCGTCCGTAACTTTTGCAAGCATGTCTGCATTATCTGCTTACACAAACAGCCCGTGTCTTAGAATTGTTTATACCATTTTCTAATGCTCATCGTTGCAGGAGATTCAATACCAGGGTATTTTCGACGAAAATCACGCTGGGCCGTTTCCATGGACACTTTCGACCCCGGAAAAAACCTGCTTTCACCGCATTCCGGTTATTTGCGGGGTTTATGTGGAATCTTTCGACTCCTGCTTGTTTCTGGAGTGAAAGCGGTGTTTTTACCCAGAATGCATTATGCGAAATAAGTTCGTCTACTAGCCGCTAGGGATGCTGGATAAAAACCGCTTTCTCTGGTATAATGGGAGAATCTCTTTTTCCGTGGAAACGGGGAATTTTTCAATCGGTTTTTGCGGAGTCAGAGTGGGGATTTACCGGGTCGAAAAGTGCGTTGTGAACGCGGCTGCTGAGCAGTTGTTACGGACTCGCACTTCGCGAAGCGTAAAAACACAATACGATTTTTGTCGAGCATTCGCCATTTTCACAAACATTAAAATGGCGGCCAAAGACAAAGAGTTAGCGCTTCCTGTCGGCAACTAAGTGAAACTCGAGATTTTCCCCATTCTAACGACGCGACTCCTTTATTTAATGAAACGGATTAAAATCTGAATAGTTATGATTCATTGAAATTGGGTCATTCTGTTGTTCCTTGTTAACCTTCATTTCTGAAGGTTTTCTTGATCGACTAACCAATACCAGCAAGTTATAATTTGTAACAAGCAGATTTAATATTAATACTAGACATGTGCCGTGACAAACACTGGTGGATAAAGCAGTAAACCCTCGATTATCCGTAGGTGATTTCTCCGCAACTTTTCTGACTTACCAAAAAAAATTAGTTTTTTTTGGCAGTGATTAACTGAATGTAGATAAATTCACACATTTGAACTCAATTAGTAAAAATTTTAATTTTTACATCTATATATATAAAAATCTCGTGTCACGATGTTTGTTCGGGGTAAACTCCGAAACTACTCAACCGATTTTTCTCAAATTTCATATCTATGTGTCATTTGGTCCAACTTAAAAGATAGGATAGTTTTTATAATTTTTTATTGCAAATTTCATATTAATTATGCAATAATAGTGTGCATTAATTGTTTAGTTCTAAAAATTCTTAATAGATGGCGGTGTAAGTTGATTAATCGATATAACTCTAACATCGTATGACTTACTGCTAAAAACACCGTGATAAAAAACTCAGAAATGTTGCTTAGAATTTCCATATAACGTTTCGCTATATTACAGGTTATTATTCACTTTCTGAGAAAATCAACTATATTTTTCAAAACGTTTCGTTAAATTGCTACAAACTGCAGATTTCACACCGTTGTGAAAAATATTTTTCTCCCCCAGTATCAAGATTAACTAAACGTATTTAATAGGTGTATCGGTTCCGGAGAAATTACGTTTCATCCATATTGAATCAAGACCCAATGAGTGCGAAAAGACATCTGGATCACGAAGCTTTGCTAGAGTTGCAGATAAATTACATTCGAGCTACTTGCTTGAGAGTCTGTCTCCGCGTTGGCAATGTGTGCATTAATGCTTTAAGAGCTTTCTTAGAAAAGCTTCTCTGAAGCTGCCAGAATCATAACTGCCTTTAACCAGGAGACTACTGAATTCTTCAAAAATATTCCATGTTAATTTCAGGAAGGTTAATGAATATAAGTGGAAAACAATTATTTTCTTTATTTTGTTTACCAAGAGATTTTTAATATCATTAATTCTTGCAAAGATACGTTCGCAACAGAAAAGTGCAGTGACAATTGCATCGTCAGGCATTGCTGATACTTTTTTTAGATGGTAGACGAACAGCACATTCAGCTTTAAAGTTACCTAATAGATATTCATAACAAACAAAACGCAATGTGTAACATTAAAGAAAAAAAACGTGGAATGGCTGTAGTGTTGCAAGAGAGTGAAATTATAATTTGGGATAAGTGTACTATGGCTCATGAGTAAAAGCATTCATTTGAAGCACATTATAGGATTGTGCAAGATTTGAACGTCAACGATAGACTTTTAGGCGAAATTGTCTGAATACTGTCTGGGGACTTCCGGCAGACAATACCAGTTATTCCGATGAAATTAACGCATATTTAAAACAATCATTTTTATAGCGTAATGTCGAGATAATGCAATTGGCCATGAACATGCGAGTATAAACGCAAAATAATCTAATCGCACAAGTATTTTCTAAGCAATTGCTGGGTATTGGAAACGGTGAAATTGAACTGTATCAAAATATACAGTACAACAAATAGCCAGACAATTTCTACACTGCCGTTGAGACGAAAAGTGAACTAATTGAGAGTCTATTCCCAGATAAATTTATTTTTTTTTAAATCATAATTGTCTCTGTAATCGCCCTGGTTTTGTAGCAGTTTTGTTTTCGGTAAACATTCCCGAACAGACAGGAATATTTGTGGATCGTCAACTGTCGACTGTCAAATACATATCCCGATGCATGTTGCAAATTGTATTTATTGGTCGCACAAAGTCATTGGGAGTTGACACTTTCTAATGCAGGTTTGACATAAGGAGAAACAGTATTCGTCAACTGTTTAAAACAATTTTGACGACATACTATCCAACACAATCATCATTTTTTAAGGAGAAACTGTATAACTTTCACGTTTGAAGACGTATTTCATAAAGTTTAACAAACACACAAATGCCAATTTCAAATTTTCCACTTAGTTATTATGATATGCCGTCACTTGATAGTTGGGCCACCGGCTTAGTTAACACTGATTTGCAACGTATAACAACAGAGCAACGACGCTGTCTTAGCTACAATTATTGCGAATAATGAGGCATTATTGACGGCTTGAAAAAAAAAGCTCCCCATTGGATGCTGAACAAGCCTATACAGTTGTCGATGAAAACGAAGCAGTGAACATTCCAACTGAAGTTTTAAATTCCCTGGATACACCAGGAAAGCGACTACACGATTTCCGGTTGAAAATTGGCTCAACAATTGATACTTTTTCGCGATTTAAATCCACCTAAATTACGCAACGGTACACGTTTCTTCATCAAAACTCAACAACTTTGACGGGAAAGTTTAAAGGAGAAATGTTTGTGTTGCCACGTAATCCATTAATAGCGTTATAGTTTTCAAACACATTTGAAAGGCTTCAATTTTTGATTCGTTTAGCTTTTGCCAAGACCATAAATAGATCTCAAGAACAAACAATGTCTTCTTTCGGTTTGGACCTGAAACATAAATATTTCTCTCATGGGCAATCATAAATCGCCTACTCACAAGTGAAAAGTTATCATACTTTTCGTATTAGCAAAAAACTGGTTAAGCAAGAACATTGTGCACAACTTAGTGCTTAGACAGTTTTCAGTTTTCTAATAATAGAAACAATAGTTCGAAGTCAATGTTATCTACTTCATTGAAAAAATTTAATTTTTAAATGTTTAATTTAGTTAGTGTATTTTGTAAAGAAGTTATTGATTACAAACTATAGAGAAAGCTGAGGTGAATAAAATGTAGTGTAGAATCTAAAAGTGTATGGTAGTTTACGCTTAGTTTCTACATTCGGTTATTTTACAATTAGTTTCGATATTTACTATCACTTTTAAGTTAATTTTGCTTTTTTTTTTTTTTTTTGGCTGAAGTCATACTTACAAAATTTACTAAGCGTAAATAAAGTGCTTTTTCCATAGAAAATTTAGTTAGTACTTACTGAATTCAATAAGTACTTCAGCCTGCACTGCAAAAAAAAAAAAAAAATCCGAAACGTTACTGAGTAAAAATATTCGATACTTGCTTGCAGTTCTGGCTAAGCTTTGGCTATGTTTGCATTACTGCTTATAAAAGTTTCTTAATAAATCAGAAAGGTGCTAAGCTTTTTTTTATCCCTTCCTAAGTTTACACTAAAGTTCCAGAAACACGACTAGCTTCAAACGGGAAGATCTTCGAATTTTTCAAGAGGCTTCCGAGATATATTCAGGAAGGTTATTAACTTTTATCGGAAAACTTTCCGGGTTTTGGCATGACATGTTACTGGCAGAAATTGGCCACATCAGCTGCCCATAGTTTTCTAAGAACATTTATGAATCGTTTTTACATTGAATCACGCCCATTATCAATCTCATATGTTTTAAAATCGGGTATACTATTTTAAGCTCTATTAAAAATATTTATTTGATTCTATCAAAATAATGAGTAAAAGTTTATTTTAATCCATCTTCTTTGCCACAGCAACGCGTGGCTGGGTCAGCTAGTTTTTATTGTTTTCTTCTCCATTCCTTCCAATGACATAACACATTTTATATTCGCCAAAACCTGACCAGTAGAAACCTGGTTTTTAGATTCACACTACTTAATGGCTTCTTGACCTACCTTACCTTATGATTTTTAGATATAGCTTATGATTTTTAGACCTACTGTTCTTACTGATTTTTAGCCCTACCTTACTCACTGATTTTCACACCTAGCTTACTTTCTGATTTCTAGACCAACCTTCCTTACTCATTTTCAGACCTACCTTCCTTACTAATTTTTAGATCTACCTTATTTACTAATTTTTAGATTCGCACTATTTACGTGCGTAAATGTTTGATCGGACCAGTCTTGAAAAAAAATCCCCTCTTCTACCCTTTGTGTTTTGGTGTAACCTAGCTTGATCTATTGCAATTGATCTCCTAGTACGATTTGCTCCCGTCTCTGCGTAATCCGTTTTAAATAGTGATCGATACTTTTCTATCTTTTAAATGTATTTTTTATATACCCTTATCATTTAAGCTATAGTTTTAATGTTTGCGAGTGTTATTCATTTGTTTAAGCTATTGCAGACACTAACATTGGTTATACCAAATTTGCTGATTATTCTCGAATTCGTTTATCCGCGTGCCAAACTATTCCGTGGATAATCGGGAGTTTTACAGTACTCTATTAAATTTGTTTGATAAAATAAATGAACTGCCTGTGAATATAAAAATTGTAATCGCCCCAAATGCTCTACAGTCTCAAGACGAAACTGAATTATGAGTTCCTTTCTAAATCGAGGGTCGTTTCTTAGATCGCTAGCCAGAAGAGCAGAATTTTTCGTTACAACAAAGATTCATGGATGGTAATTGGGACTTTTAATCTCATCTTTTGGAACGAAACGGATTATGAAAATTTTCCACTAAACTACTTTCGCATTGTAAATTCAATATTTCGGGCTGTTTATAAACACCTGTCTTTTGATCTATATGTGGTTGATAATCGTGATTTTCAGTACCAATACAGGTGTGAATAAAATAGGAATAATACTTTTCGTTTCACTGTATATGCTACATAAAGTACGAGGATTATTTTTTCAATCACTGTATGATCATGAATATTTTAAGAAACTTCTTGTTGGGTGGTTTTCAATACCCTTGTTGTTTCATTGCAATCTCGAAATGTTTTTGATACCTGTAAAACTTGTGTGTGTACTTGTGAAGTTGAACGTTTTGAACACAGTGCAAGAAATTCAGAAATGTTCCTGGAAAAGAATGAGCAGCTAATGTGCCCTATTTCTTCCAGTAACATGACTTGCAGAAAACAGGAACGTTATCCACTAAAATTCAGTAACTTTTCTGAAAATATCCTGGAATCTTCATGAAGAATTCCGAAATCTCTGGGGTTAAAGCCAGTCGTGCCTCTGAAACTTTCAGAGTAACTTAAGGTACATTTAATATAACTGCTTGGCACTTTCCTGATTTACCAAGAAAGTTTCTAATGTAGTATTGCAAACATGGCCAAAGCTAAGAGTGAAATGCAATTAAGTATCACGACTAACTCTCCTGCAATTCTTGCAAAGCTACGGAATCCAGAGATCCAGAGCCTTATCGTTCCCTTTGAAAACTTACTCAGTTTAAACGGGCCGTAATCAAAGTCAAACCGACACACTTTATTAATACGCCAAGCTATTCTAAACTGAAATCGAAAATGCAATTAAGTATCACGACTAACTCTCCTGCAATTCTTGCAAAGCTACGGAATCCAGAGATCCAGAGCCTTATCGTTCCCTTTGAAAACTTACTCAGTTTGAACGGGCCGTAATCAAAGTGAAACCGACACACTTTATTAATACGCCAAGCTATTCTAAACTGAAATCGAAAAACATTTTTCACAACAGAGAGAAGTTTGCATATGTGCAACTTGTGGCAATGCGGGAAGTGTTTGGATATTAATACTTGATTTTCTCAGGAAATGGATAGAAATCACTGAAATACCGAAACGTTAAACGGAAATAATCAGCAACGTTTTAGGATGTTTAATTTCAGTGAAGAACTAAGGTTAAAATTACAAATAAACAGTCATATTCATATATTTTCGCATCCTTAATGCATAACCAAATAATTTCTATCCAGAATTGAGAAACTCTAGATATTACTTTTTTTAAAAAGCAACATACAAAAAGTTTATCCTATTTCCATATACGTATATCATTCTCTTAAAGCAATTACGTTTTTTTGTAAAATAATAAAATCCAAAACGAGGTACAAAATAAATATTGTTTCAAAATTTTAGTCAACAGTCTTTTTCACGACGGAGCATCTTACAATAATCTCCGCTAAAAGTTTCAATACAGAGCATTCTTTACCATGATTCCCTCCCCCCCCCCCCCCCCCCCCCACCGCTTAGGTTCCTCATTTCTCACAAAAAAAAAAGATATTTTTGAAACATTTTATCGACAACTGTGACATTACTTGTCCAAGAAAACGATTGGATTTGATAAAAGTTATAAACTATGACAATGCAAGATTTCATTTCTTTTTTGTGAAAGTACGTGTAAGCAAAAAAAAAAAAAAAGGTAGAAAAAAAAAACGTACTATCTAACATTTTAGTAAATTAAATTGTTTTCCTGTAAAATGTATCACTTACTAACGGCAACACCGACGCATCTCAAAAATATAAAAGGATGGGAAAATTTTTGATTAAAAATCTAAATTAAATTATTTTCCTTGGCCCCTATACTGGCAAAAAAAAAAGAAATTGTTAACATAACTCGCATATACTACATTGTGCCGAACGAATGCTTTGATCAGAATTTGAAATCTTTAACATTTCCCAATTGGAAAGAAGTAGCTGCAAACATTAAAAACACTCTTATAAATTAGACTATAACAAACAACCAGTAAGTAAATCACATTACTTTTGAGCACACTAAAAAAAATCCGAAATGTCACTGATTATTTCCGTAAAAACGTTTCAGAATTTCACAGGTTTTATTTATTTCTTGTGAAAATCAAGTACTTTTGTTAACTTGTTTCCTGAATTGCTATTAAGTGGATGTTTTTAGATTTTCTCACTATAGCGGAAAACATTTTTAACTACCTGTTCAAAGATTAACTGGACGTATTCATTGAATGCATCGACTTCAGCTAGGCTACAGGCTGCCCAGATTGACTTGGAACTTTCATAGAGGAGAGGTCCGCTTATCCGAGATTTTGGTTCCATGACCGCTATGGATCCTGCCTTGTTTGAAGTATTTAGAAATACAGTTTTAAAGTCGCTGGTTGCAGTGTCAAATAATAAATGATAATAAGTTGAGAAAATCGTTTTTTCAGGAAAATTTAGAAGTAACATTTTCTCTCAAGTTAAATAACAGTTTATCAGCAGATGTTTCCTAAAATAGACCCCATTTTTATACTTTACTTAGTTTTAAATATGAATTAAGTACAACTTATTCCTTAAGACAGTAAAATACTCATTTTTTTTAAATCAATTCATCTACAGCTGAGCAATCAGCTTACTGCAACGTGGATTTTGTACACATACAGAAGTGTTTCATGCGTACAAATTTGAATCCAAAATGTCGATGAATCAGCTTCTCTTTTTAGTGACCTGAGGTTGACTAAGTTCCCAATTATAGCGGATAAGTCCCTAGATTTCGCAGATTGGATAAAATTGTAGGCAAGTAAGATGCTTGATAATTGTTTAAAATTATGACTTAGCAAGTCCGTCATTTTAATAATGCATTAGAAGTTTTCCTGGTAAATCGGGAAAGTGCCAAGCTAGTAATTAAAATCTAGTTAAGTTTTCTCTGAAGGTTCCAGAAACATGATTCCCTTTAACCGGGGAGAGTTCTGTATTTTTAAACAATCAAGGAAAATTTCAGGAAGGTTGCTGCCTTTTGGCGGAAAGCGTTTCTGTTTTTTGTAAATAATATTATTGGCAGAAATCTTTAACATTAGTTGCCCATTATTTTCCAGGAACGTTTCTGAATTGTTTTAACAATGCATGTTTAAGTATTTGAGTAAGAAACGAATACACTGTACCATACAGCTTTAACAAGAAGTTTTGCGCAAAGAATATTTCTGGTATTAACTTTTCATTTGTACATTCCAAGATTGTAAGAAATCTACCCGAAAATTACCTTTTAAAATTTAATCTTAAAAAATCGTATCTCATAAGTTATAGACCTCTTAAGTACTCCACCCTCCACTCACAATATATATATATATATATATATATATATATATATATATATATATATACTAGCTGACCCAGCCACGCGTTGCTGTGGCTGAGAATGGAAATTATTTTTGTACAATCAAATTAATATTTTTAACAAAGTTGGAAAAAGTTCCGTTGATTTTAAATCACTGGGAAATGAGAATGGTCGTGTTTGCCCGAAGTAGGAACTACCTAAATTTTCTATAGTAAAACCATTACTATCTATACTTACGTTTATTACATTTAGTAAGTACACTGTAAAAACAATTCAGAAACGTTCCTGGAAAATGATGGGCAGCTGATATGCCCAATTTCCACCATTAAGATACCTTATAAAAACCAGGAATGTTTTCCTCTAAACTTAAGTAACATTCCTGAAATTATTCCATCGGCAGTATTGCATACATGGCCGAAGTCAAGCAAGAATTTCAAGCAAGTATCGCGCATTGCACTCGCCTGCAATTCTTGCAAAACAACATCGTCCATGCCTATTTACTCCCTATCAGCACTTAATCAGCTTGGACGGACCATTATCGAACTAAAGACCATACACTTTTTAAATACGATCAGTTAATCTTTGAACTGGAACCTAGAAATATTTTTCACAAAAGTAAGAAAACTGCATTCTTGCAACGTGTAGCAATTCAGAGAACGTTTTGACAATAATACTTAATTTTTCTAGAAAGTGTATAAAAACCACTGAAATTCTTAAACGTTTCGGAAATCTTTTGCAGTGTACTTACATCGTCCAAAGGTGCAAAATAACTTGAAAGTGGTAAGTAAAGTATCAGAATGTTGAAATTAAGCATTAACCAATATACAGATTTTGTATGCACAGTTTATACATAAATTGATAAGCTATAAAAGTGGAATTTTATGAATAAGGTAGATAACATTTATTTCGAACTATTGTTTCGATTATTTTAAATTATTAAAATTGAAAATTATCTTTGTACTAATTTGTTCACAATATTTTTGGTTAATCTTTTGCTAAGACGAACAGATTTGATGGTTTTCCACACAATAGCAGGTTACATGTAGTTGTACCCATGGGAGAAACACCTATTTTCCTAGTCCAAACCGCCATTGTTTGGCCTTGAGATCTATTTATGGTTATCGCCAAGGCGAAGCAAAGCGAAACATGAAGCCTTCTAAGCTGTATTGGAGATTCTGACGATATTAATGGAATGCATGGCAGCAGGATAATTCCTCCTTTAAACTTTCCCAATAAAATTGCTGCTTCAAGAACATTTCCGGTGACCCTTTTGACAACTATACGTGTATATTTATAAAAACCTAGGTGGGTTTAAATTATGGAGAAGATTAATTCGTGAATTAATTTTCAACTGGAAATTGTGTAGTGTCATTCCTGTCATATCCAGATAATTTAAAATTCAGTTGGAAACTTAACTGATTTGTTCTAATCAGCAATTGTATCGATTGATTTATTTTTTCTTCAAATTAACGGGCAACAGCTGTTGCATTTAAAAGTTAATTGGGTCTACATTGACTTTTTTGCTGCCCAAATAGCGTGATTGCACAGACAGTCATAATAAAAAAAAATATTTTATTCGGGAATACACTCATAATTAGTTCATTTTGCAGTCTCAATTGCAGTGCAGAACTTGTCGGGCTAATTGATGTACTGTGTATTTTGATATATTTCAATTTCAATGTTTGCAATACCCAGAAATTGCTTAGAAAATACTTGTGCGAATACATCATTTGCGTTTGTACTCGCATGTTCGTGGTCAATCGCATCATCTCGACATTACGCTATAAAAATGATTGTTTTAAACATCCGTTGATTTCATCGGAATAACTGGTATTGTCTGCCGGAAGTCTCTAGACAGTATTCAGGCAATAATACTAAAAGTTTATCGTTGCCTTTCAAATCTTGCATAATCCTTTGATGTGCTTCGAATGAATGCTTTTTGCTCATGAGCCACAGTACACTTATCCCAAACTATAATTGCACTCTTTTGCAACACTACAGCCATTCCGCGTTTTTTTCTTAAATGTTACACATTGCGTTTGGTTTGTTATAAATATCTGATAGGCAACTTTAAAGCTGAATGTGCTGTTCGTCTACCATCTAAAAAAAAGTAGCAGCAATGCCTGACGATGCAAATGTCACTGCAATTTTCTGTTGCGAAAGTATATTTGCAAGAGTTAATGTTATTAAAAATCTCTTGGCGGAAAAAAAAAGAAAATAAATGTTTTCCCCTTTAAATTCAGTAACCTTCCAGAAATTATCCTGGAATATTTTTGAAGAATTCAGTAGTCTTCTTGGTTAAAGCCAGTTATGATTCTGGCATCTTCAGAGAAGCCTAACGCAGGTTTAATATAATAATCTGGAACCTTCCATCTTTCCCAACTAAGATCTCGAAGCATAAATGCAATCATTGCTAATCCAGAATCTCAAGCAAGTAGCTCGAATGTAACTCATGTGCAACTCTTGCATAACTTCGTGATCCAGTTATCTTTTCGATCTCATTGTCGAATGTAACTCATGTGCAACTCGTGCATAACATCGTGATCCAGTTATCTTTTCGCTCTCAGTGGGAGCTGAGTCAATCTGGACTGACCGTCATCAAGCTTAAACCGATACACCAAATAAATACGTTCAGTTAATCTTGATACTGGTGGACAAAAATATTTTTCACAACTGTGTGAAATCTGCAATTTGTAGCATTTCAGGAAACTTCTTGACAAAGATAATTGACTTCCTCAGAAAGTGAATAAAAACCTGTAAAATCCGGAAACGTTATATGGAAACAATATGCAACGTTTCGGAGGTTTTTGTTTTATTATAGTAATTTTAGGAGTAGGTCAAACGATGTTAGAGGTACATCGATTAATTAACTTAGACCGCCATCTACTAAGAATTTACAGAACTAAACAATTAATACTCACTATTTATGTGTAATTAACATTTTATTTGCAATTAAAAATTATAAAAACCATCCTATCTTTTAAGTTGGACCAAATTACACATAGGTATGAAAGTTGATAAAAATCGGTTCAGTAGTTTCGGAGTTTACCCCGAACAAACATCGTGACACGAGATTTATATATATATAGATATATATATATATATATATATATATATATCAACAAACTACCTAACTAAATTAAGACATTTTTGATTTTGCAAAGCCTGAAAACAAACTGCAAACACTGAAGAAGTGCTTATAGTTCATACTTCAAATACATTGCACGAAGGTTAGCCTTTACAATGGAAATAAAAATAGAATTTCATTTACAGTAAGAAAATTATTGCGCTTCTAATTCCAAACTGCCGTCGTTATAAGTGCATTAATATATCATAAAAACCATCTGCTGCTCTATTTTTTTTCTAAAGACACCACCTTCTTCTCTTTAATGCGTTTATTGATATACTAAATAAATATTTTTATTGACTTTAACGCTGCTTTTGATAGTTATCAAACATATGGCTTTGTTTTCCTAATAACTTTGTACAATCGGCTAATCATTTTTTCGTAAGTTCATCTCATTAAATATGGAAGTGAAAAACGATGAAGCTGATGAGTCAATTCATATGCACTGGCAGAAACGTTTATCCATAATATTATATTTCTTCTCGTGAAACGAAATAATATTTTATATTTGTAGCATCTATTATGAATTAGCCAATAAAATGTAGACGTGAAGAAAAATAAAGAAGTTATTACGTTGTATTTTTAATTATTTGGGAAGAAAATTTGACTGTATGACAAATGTAATTTTCGTGTTACATAATGCGGCTCTTTTAGGAAACATAACAGCGTAAACATTTGTTCATATTTAGACTTAAGAAGCTTGAGTCGTTGAAAATGTTTTTAAACATTTCGAACTTTCTTGTATATATATATCTATATATATGAAAATCTCGTGTCACGATGTTTGTTCGGGGTAAACTCCGAAACTACTCAACCGATTTTTCTCAAATTTCATATCGGTGTAAGTTGATTAATCGATATAACTCTAACATCGTATGACTTACTGCTAAAAACACCATGATAAAAAACTCAGAAATGTTGCTTAGAATTTCCATATAACGTTTCGCTATATTACAGGTTATTATTCACTTTCTGAGAAAATCAACTATATTTTTCAAAACGTTTTAAAAGAACTCAGCAGTTCCACTTTTTGCAGGTTTGAAAATTCTTCGTAATTCTGTTCATTATGTCAAAATGTTACAGAAGTAACCACATTACAACCATCAACTAAAACAAAACTAACTTTTATTAACATAAAACAAAATAAAATTAAAACCATAGGATTGGTTCATGCTGGTATTACAAGGGCCAGCGGCTCCCTTCAAAATCCACATCAATCGGAATCACAAAACCTAAAGCAATCTTTCAATTTAAACTTAAACTTAGGTTTGCTGTAAAAACTGGCGAGATATTTTCTAGCCAAAAGCAACTAAAAGGGAGATTCAACACACTCCCCCAGTATGAACAATTGAAATGTTCAGCAAAATTCAAATATTTAACTTTTTTTTTTTAACATAATAGCAATTAAACAAATTAACATACTTACAAACTTGGTGTAAACTTCAAATGAATAACAGCTAACTAAAATATATAGCAATCTGAATTAGACATGAAATAACATAAAGTTCAATTTAAAAGTAAACAGAAATGACATTTTTATGCGGAAGATTTTTTTTTACTGAGTCACTGACTCAATATCAAGTTCTAAATTATACAGTAATTGAATAGGTCTCCTCACAACGCCTGAAGGCGTTCGAACAGCACAAGATCTAACTTTAGAGTCTCTGCCGAAAAAAAGATCTTTAACAACTCCTATTTTCCACATGTGTTTTGGTTTTTAGTAAAATACTGTTGAACCTCAGCTTTGGAAATCTTACTCCAAACTTCCTTCAGTAAACTATCAGTTTTGATAAAGGTCTTGGCATTGCCACTGTATACAATTTTGCAGAGTCCTCTACGTGAAACAAATCTTTTGAAAGCTAAGATGAAGGTTTCAGTACTGAGGTCAGATGCTACTTCCAAATGAACAGCTCTAGTAACTCCACAGGTGAAGAGCACAATGTATGCTTTTCCGGGCCCGATTTAGTTTTGATAAAAATAGGGCCGGCGAAATCAACAGCACAGGTCTCAAATGGGGGTGATTCAATTATCCTATCCGTCGGTAAAGGAGCAATTTCTTCCTTGCCAGGTCTAACTTTAAATCTTTTGCAAATAATGCAAGATTTCAGCACAGATTTAACATATTTCCTTCCTTTGATGATGTAATATGTTTCTCGAAGATGCGCCAAGGTTGTGGCTACACCATAATGATAAACTTTTTCATGGGTCTGAAGAATTAGCAGTTTGGTGAATTGTTCCCCGCCCGGGAGTATCCAAGGATTTTTTTCCCTTAGAGGCAGATCAGATAAGCGAAGTCTTCCCGATAAATATAATAAACCATCTTCATCCAATTTAGGGTTTAAATTGTATAAAGGAGAATTTTTATTGATAGGTTCTTCCCGTTTCAGTTCTTCAATCTCAAGAGTGAACACAGTTTGTTGAGTTAACTTTAACCAATATTTTTCCGATTTTGTAATTTCTGCAGTAGTAAGCTCACCTGACAGCTTAGTCTTTTTCTTATTATAGTTATTAAGGAATCTGAAAATCCAAGCGGTGATGTTGTATACACGATTAAGTTTACTAAATTTTCCTAAATCCAGCAATGGTTCTGTAAGTAATTTAACATTGCAGGAAAGCTGAATAGAATTTAATTTGGACCTCTTTTCAATCAAATAATCATTATTGCTGGGAAGAATGTCATGCTTCGGCCACCTTTCTTTAGGCATTGATAACCAATCTGGACCTTCAAACCATAATGTATTTTCTACAAGACTAGTTAAACTTTCCCCTCTGGTCAACAAATCTCCAGGATTGGCTTTCCCTGGAGTAAAATTCCAAATTCTGGGGTTAGTCAAAGACTGTATTTCTTCTACCCTATTTGCCACAAATGGCTTCCAGTTTATCGGTGAACCCTTTATCCAATGTAGCGCGACAATGGAATCTGACCAAATATGGACATCTAAAACATGAGAACTAAAAACAGTTTTTAAATATTTGCACATCCTAGCAGCTATTATCGCACCCATAAGTTCGAGGCGAGGGATTGTCAAACGTTTTATAGGGGAAACCCTACATTTTGCCCAAACAAGACTGGTCCGAATTTCATTATCAATTTTGGCACATCGAAAATATGCAACAGCACCATAAGCCTTAGGACTTGCATCAGAAAAAATGTGAAGTTCTATGGTATCAAAATTTTCTAAACCCCCCGGAAAATATTTACGAGGTATCTCAAACTTGGGTAAATGATCAATTTCTGAACACCAACTTTCCCACTCGTATTTTAGATCATTAGGTAAGTTTTCGTCCCATCCTATACCTCGCTGCCAAGTTTCTTGCAACAAACTTTTCATCCTAACAGTAAATGGTAAAAGAATTCCAAGAGGATCAAATATCTTTAGAACACTTTTCAAAACAACGCGTTTTGAAGGATTGATTTTACAATCCTCGCGAAAGTCTGGAACGTCAAAATGCAAGCTATTAGAATCGGTATTCCATAGTAAACCCAAGATCTTTAAGGTATCATTACGAAGTTCAGCTGTTTCACACATTCCCTTTTCTTCCCACATTTTTCGAAGTTTTACGGAATTAGTATTAAATTTCCGCAAATTCATTCCAGCTTCTTTAAAAATATCTGAAGCTGTCGATGATATGTAATACACTTCTTTATCAGATTTCGCACCAGATATCAAATCATCTACATAAATGGATGAATCCAAAATATTAACTACTTGGGGATGATTTTCATATTTTTTAATATGATGCTTGATCGTAGAAGCCAAAATAAAGGGGGAACAGCTTACCCCAAAAGCCGCCCTCGAAAATCTCATAAATTTTAATTCACCCCTTTCGTTACTAAACCATATAAATTTCAGGTAATTCCTGTCCTCTTCCGCAATTCCAATTTGCAAAAAAGCCTTTTCTAAATCGGCGCAAAATGCAACATTATGTTTCCTAAAACTAAGTATTATATCAAGAACGTTTGGATTAAGATTAGGTCCGGGGAATAAACAATCATTCAAAGAATTTAAATGTTTCTCCTTTGAAGAAGCATCAAACACCATTCTAACTTTAGAGGTTACCTTATCCTCTCTTACTACTGGTCTATGAGGCATGAAATAACTATTTTCGATTTTTGAATCAGAACATGGTTCTATAACCCCATTACGTTCCTGTTCCAAAACAATAGCTTTATAACTATCAAATAAATTAATGTCCTTTTCAAGTTTTCTACTTAAATCGTCAAAGCGATTTCTTGCAATTCTGAAATTATTCGCAACTTTAGACTTATCCTCCTTCCATAATAAAGAAGTTTCGTATCTGTTATTTACAAACTTTAAGTTAGATTCAAATTTATCAATTATTTCCTTTTCTACTTCTGAAACATTTTCCCTAGATTGCATAATCCCGAGTGATTCCAATTCCCACAAAAATCTTAAGCTTTCGAGCTCATTATCAGGGCTTTGCTTGCTACTTACGACTGAGAAACTACAAACAGATTTTCTTTCCCCTTTCATTGACCCATCCTCTACAAAACCGCAAAGCGAGTACCCCAACAAACTATCACACAGAAAGAGTGATTTTGTTAACTTTTCAACCGGACCATAACAGATTTGGTAAAAATAATCCGCACCAATTAATAACTCGATTTGAGAACCACCTACGTTATCACAACTCGAAAACTTGTATGACACTAGTTTAGTCATAACTTCTTTGCTAATTGGTGGGGAGTGAATACTAACACTCGAAATCACATCTGTTACTAACGCTTCAATATGAATACAACGCGATTTATCATCTACATGAGATAACTTCAACTCAACGACATCAAAATTTTTAATCTGCGGTTTAAAAGCTCCAAATGAAAATATCTGAAGTCTTTCTTGCCTTAAAACTGGAGGGTTTAATTCTGAAATTAAATTTTCTGTGACATAAGTTTTTTGACTTCCCGTGTCATAAAGAATTAAAGACAATTTAGAATTCGAATCAGATTCCACCTTCACGCATGAAGTTTGCAAAATTACTTCTTTAGTATTTACATTAGTAATATTTTTCCGACAATGAGAAACTGAAGCAATAATTGATTCTCCCCCAGTATCTCTGTTTACATTTGCGGGTTTGAAAGTTTTATTGGTACAAATTGATGTGTGATGAAAGTTACCATTGCATATTTTGCAGCTCTCAGTTTTAAATTTGCAATTTGAGGATAGGTGATATTTACGAAAACAAACATAACATCGCCCAGTCTTCCGCAATTTTTCACGTTTGTCAGAAATAGGCTTCGACTTGCATGATTTCGAATCATGTTCTGTTGAATCGCAAAATATACAAACACTTTTTGAATTTGTAGTTAATGTAGAAGTCGTGGGAATATCCCATTTGTAATTACTAGTCTGCTGTTTATTTTTTTCTTTTTTACTACTTGAAGAATATTTTTCAGAATTCTGCAGATGAATTGTTGCTTCACGAGATTGAACTTCATTTTTTATAAATGTTAGAAGTTCATCGATGTCCATATCTGTCATACTTGACCGTTTACGATTGAAATCCAGGACCATTTCAGTTGGAATTAATTTCAATAAAATAGGTGCAAGCAAGTGTCCGTAACTACCGGCTGTAACACCGAGGGAGTTTAAATTTCGAATTTGAACTTCAACATTATCATAAAGTTCCCTTAAGTCCCTTATGTGATAGGAATTTTTCACTGGTTTTAAATTTAACAGCTTACTCATATGCGCATTAATGACTAAATCATTTCTACCATATCTGTTTTTCAACAAATCTACAGCTGATTTGTAATTTTCTGCCGTAAGTGAAAATCCTGCAACAGCATTATAAGCGCTGCCACCAAGTAGAGATTTCAAATATGAAAATTTGTCGATTGGAGATAAACTTTTGTTTTTATCAATGGCATTAGAAAATTGGCCCCAAAATTCCAACCAGCAACTGCTGTCCCCATAAAACTTATGTATGGTAAGTTTAGGAAGTTTCATACAACGCTCAATTTTGAAGGATTGAGAATTACTTTCATCTTTCGAGATTGATGACTCAAACAATTCCTTTTGACTTTCAGCAGCACGTTCATTTAAAAACTTAGTAATCTTGTACCGAAATTCTATTATTCTTTCGCTATAATGTTCAGAAGTTTCTATTTCATTTTCAAATTCTGACTCGGCAGTCAGATCTTGGATATCCGAATTTAATTTTTTCAAGCAGTCGTACTTTTCATTTAATTGGTCTTTATAAATACTTAAAAGATCAATTTTCTGCTCTGCTGCGATTTCCTCACTTTCTAGTGCTGTATCTATTTTGTTACACAGTTTTGAAGTCTGTGTTCTTAAACCTCCGCGTTTCTTCTTTAGGATTTCTAATGTACTTGTCATTTTCATTCAATGCAATATTTACAACAGGTATAATAATAAACTGAGCTTACCTGTGTAAATTTCAAGACTTTTCAGATTCAGCTGATCACAATATCAAGTCCTGTCACGGACGCCAATAAAAGAACTCAGCAGTTCCACTTTTTGCAGGTTTGAAAATTCTTCGTAATTCTGTTCATTATGTCAAAATGTTACAGAAGTAACCACATTACAACCATCAACTAAAACAAAACTAACTTTTATTAACATAAAACAAAATAAAATTAAAACCATAGGATTGGTTCATGCTGGTATTACAAGGGCCAGCGGCTCCCTTCAAAATCCACATCAATCGGAATCACAAAACCTAAAGCAATCTTTCAATTTAAACTTAAACTTAGGTTTGCTGTAAAAACTGGCGAGATATTTTCTAGCCAAAAGCAACTAAAAGGGAGATTCAACACGTTTCCTTAAATTGCTACAAACTGCAGATTTCACACCGTCGGGAAAAATATTTTTCTCCACCAGTATCAAGATTAACTAAACGTATTTAATAGGTGTATCGGTTCCGGAGAGATTACGGTTCATCCATATTGAATCAAGACCCAATGAGTGCGAAAAGACATCTGGATCACGAAGCTTTGCTAGAGTTGCAGAGGAACTACATTCGAGCTACTTGCTTGAGAGTCTGTCTCCGCGTTGGCAATGTGTGCATTAATGCTTTAAGAGCTTTCTTAGAAAAGCTTCTCTGAAGCTGCCAGAATCATAACTGCCTTTAACCAGGAGACTACTGAATTCTTCAAAAATATTCCATGTTAATTTCAGGAAGGTTAATGAATATAAGTGGAAAACAATTATTTTCTTTATTTTGTTTACCAAGAGATTTTTAATATCATTAATTCTTGCAAAGATACGTTCGCAACAGAAAAGTGCAGTGACAATTGCATCGTCAGGCATTGCTGATACTTTTTTTAGATGGTAGACGAACAGCACATTCAGCTTTAAAGTTACCTAATAGATATTCATAACAAACAAAACGCAATGTGTAACATTAAAGAAAAAAAACGTGGAATGGCTGTAGTGTTGCAAGAGAGTGAAATTATAATTTGGGATAAGTGTACTATGGCTCATGAGTAAAAGCATTCATTTGAAGCACATTATAGGATTGTGCAAGATTTGAACGTCAACGATAGACTTTTAGGCGAAATTGTCTGAATACTGTCTGGGGACTTCCGGCAGACAATACCAGTTATTCCGATGAAATTAACGCATATTTAAAACAATCATTTTTATAGCGTAATGTCGAGATAATGCAATTGGCCATGAACATGCGAGTATAAACGCAAAATAATCTAATCGCACAAGTATTTTCTAAGCAATTGCTGGGTATTGGAAACGGTGAAATTGAACTGTATCAAAATATACAGTACAACAAATAGCCAGACAATTTCTACACTGCCGTTGAGACGAAAAGTGAACTAATTGAGAGTCTATTCCCAGATAAATTTAATTTTTTTAAAATCATAATTGTCTCTGTAATCGCGCTGGTTTTGTAGCAGTTTTGTTTTCGGTAAACATTCCCGAACAGACAGGAATATTTGTGGATCGTCAACTGTCGACTGTCAAATACATATCCCGATGCATGTCGCAAATTGTATTTATTGGTCGCACAAAGTCATTGGGAGTTGACACTTTCTAATGCAGGTTTGACATAAGGAGAAACAGTATTCGTCAACTGTTTAAAACAATTTTGACGACATACTATCCAACACAATCATCATTTTTTAAGGAGAAACTGTATAACTTTCACGTTTGAAGACGTATTTCATAAAGTTTAACAAACACACAAATGCCAATTTCAAATTTTCCACTTAGTTATTATGATATGCCGTCACTTGATAGTTGGGCCACCGGCTTAGTTAACACTGATTTGCAACGTATAACAACAGAGCAACGACGCTGTCTTAGCTACAATTATTGCGAATAATGAGCCATTATTGACGGCTTGAAAAAAAAGCTCCCCATTGGATGCTGAACAAGCCTATACAGTTGTAGATGAAAACGAAGCAGTGAACATTCCAACTGAAGTTTTAAATTCCCTGGATACACCAGAAAAGCGACTACACGATTTCCGGTTGAAAATTGGCTCAACAATTGATACTTTTTCGCGATTTAAATCCACCTAAATTACGCAACGGTACACGTTTCTTCATCAAAACTCAACAACTTTGACGGGAAAGTTTAAAGGAGAAATGTTTGTGTTGCCACGTAATCCATTAATAGCGTTATAATTTTCAAACACATTTGAAAGGCTTCAATTTTTGATTCGTTTAGCTTTTGCCAAGACCATAAATAGATCTCAAGAACAAACAATGTCTTCTTTCGGTTTGGACCTGAAACATAAATATTTCTCTCATGGGCAATCATAAATCGCCTACTCACAAGTGAAAAGTTATCATACTTTTCGTATTAGGAAAAAACTGGTTAAGCAAGAACATTGTGCACAACTTAGTGCTTAGACAGTTTTCAGTTTTCTAATAATAGAAACAATAGTTCGAAGTCAATGTTATCTACTTCAATGAAAAAATTTAATTTTTAAATGTTTAATTTAGTTAGTGTATTTTGTAAAGAAGTTATTGATTACAAACTATAGAGAAAGCTGAGGTGAATAAAATGTAGTGTAGAATCTAAAAGTGTATGGTAGTTTACGCTTAGTTTCTACATTCGGTTATTTTACAATTAGTTTCGATATTTACTATCACTTTCAAGTTAATTTTGCTTTTTTTTTTTGGCTGAAGTCATACTTACAAAATTTACTAAGCGTAAGTAAAGTGTTTTTTCCATAGAAAATTTAGTTAGTACTTACTGAATTCAATAAGTACTTCAGCCTGCACTGCAAAAAAAAAAAAAAAAAATCCGAACCGTTACTGAGTAAAAATATTCGATACTTGCTTGCAGTTCTGGCTAAGCTTTGGCTATGTTTGCATTACTGCTTATAAAAGTTTCTTAATAAATCAGAAAGGTGCTAAGCTTTTTTTTATCCCTTCCTAAGTTTACACTAAAGTTCCAGAAACACGACTAGCTTCAAACGGGAAGATCTTCGAATTTTTCAAGAGGCTTCCGAGATATATTCAGGAAGGTTATTAACTTTTATCGGAAAACTTTCCGGGTTTTGGCATGACATGTTACTGGCAGAAATTGGCCACATCAGCTGCCCATAGTTTTCTAAGAACATTTATGAATCGTTTTTACATTGAATCACGCCCATTATCAATCTCATATGTTTTAAAATCGGGTATACTATTTTAAGCTCTATTAAAAATATTTATTTGATTCTATCAAAATAATGAGTAAAAGTTTATTTTAATCCATCTTTTTTGCCACAGCAACGCGTGGCTGGGTCAGCTAGTATATATATATATATATATATATATATATATATATATATATATATATATATATATATATATATATATATATATATATATATATATAAACTATGAAGATTAACGTAAATATATACTAAATTTCTACGGATATTTTCTTTGTAGAATATTAGAGCTTAAACCAGAAGCAATACTTAATAAAATAATACGCATATCAAAGAGAAATATATTTTAAAATATACATGAAGACTACATTTTGAAACAAAACAAAAAAAAATGTATGTTTGATTCTACAAATCTTTGTTGTACATCATTTAAAATTTTACAAAGCTTATAACACCAGTATAATTTTTAGGGACTAAGAGAGGTTGTTGGTTTGAAGTTATCAAAAATTTAAATTTTAAACTATGGTGACGGTGACAGTGACATGGATTCAGCAGGTCATCCGAGTCACAAACTGTCAGATGAGATTTGGTGGGCTAAACATGTTAAAATTAATATGCAGAAAATGAAAATATGCTTAAATAGCCATTTATGCAGTCAAACCTCTTTAACACAAGCTCGATAGGGACGTCAAAACTTTTCTCGTTAAAATCGAATTTAGCGTTAACCGCTTGCCTTGTTAACTGAATTTTAAGTAAAAGCAGAAAACATTTTGGTACCGTCACATGAAATATGTATGTGCCAAAGCATAGTTTTACAGAAATGCACACAATTATTTATTTTTACATTTTAATTACGAAACATACTAAAACATACTAAATCTACTAAACTTGTAAGAGTACTGAAGAAATGTTGGCACATGAGAAAGTAGGGTAGTTTTCTTCTGGTCGAACCTCGCATTGTTTTCACAAAGTTTTTTCGCATTTTTTTTAATCTTTTGAAATTTTATATTATGCACTGATCTGATTTCTAGAACGGCGGATATGATAATAAAAGTATGTTTAAAAATTAAACAAAAGATGAATAATTCCTTTATCGGATCTCGCAATTTTCACAACTACCAAAAGAAAAAAGACAATAAAAGTAGTTTGAGAGTTGTAAAAAGACTATTTATGACGAGGTTTTAGAAATGCTAACAACATTTTGTGAGCGTCTAAAACTGTTAGAGAGAAAAACTCATTACTTTCAGTCAGGACAACCTGTTATCGATTTCATACATTAGTTAAATGGAAAATAGAACATTTTTCATAGAGCAGTGACATTTTATTCGGAGAACCATCGAAACAAACTTTTTAAAGCCAAATAGTACAAGCAAAAACTATTTACTTTATTATTAAATGTGGTTTTTAAAGAAATAAAAACAATTCCGGGTTTTCATTGAACATTTTTAAATGCTTATAAAGTTCAATGATTGGAATTCAACATAACGATTGTTAATGAATACACTTTTTTATTTTTATAAATTATCAAGAATTTTCAAAAAATTTTATCATTGATGCAAAATTGATTGAAAACTGTGTTTTGTGATTTAAGTATTTTTATTTAACTTTTGGAACTTGTGTTTCATTATTTTTATTTTGTACTCCACTACAAGTTAACCAAATATATTCATAATACTAAGCATACGAAACTGAAAAATAAAAAGGAAGAAAACTTTAAATTAACGTGCGAAATGTTTATACGAGTACTTAGGTTAGTGTAATAATAGAAGTGCGTAATTGGAAAGTGTTATCTTTTACTACGCATTACTAAATTCCTGAAAAATGCATTAGGCGCAAAAAGTAACAATGAAAGAGAAAATCTGCTTTGAGTGATGGGTCAAGAGTAAAACAATATATGTTCAACAGGATTTATGCCAAAAATGATGCCTTATTAAGCTTTTTCCGAATATAGAGAACGTCTATAAAGTACCAGCTCATAAAGAAAATTCATTAAATAATGTTTCAAATTTACGCATTTTTTTTTTTTTTAAATTTTGATTCTTAGCTTATTTTTTTAAATAACATTTGTACACTTCTACGTATGTGCACTGTAAAATCAATTCAGAAACGTTCCCGGAAAATAAGGGGCAGCAAATATGCTCAATTTCTGCAAGTAACATATCTGGCAAAAAAACAGTAAGGTTTTCCTCTAAAAACCTGAAACCTTCCTGAAATTCTGTAATTTTTCTGAAGAATTAAGAAATCTCCCGCATTAAAGTCAGTCGCATATCTGGAACCTTCAGAGTAAATTAGTTAGGTTTAATGTAAAAGCTTGGGATCTTTCTGACTTACCAAGAAAGTTCCAATAACTTTATTGCAAGCATGGCCACAGCTAAGACAGAATTTCAAGTGAGTGCTCGAACTTAACATTAATTCTAGCAAAGCTACGGAATCCAGTAACTTGTTGGCTCTCGTTGAGAGCTTAGTCAATCAAGACGGACCGTAATCGATTTGAAGCCGATATTCTTCATAAATACGCTAAAATATTTGTCACATTCGCGAGAAGTCTGCATTCGGGCAACTTGTAGCAATTCAGGAAACTTTTTGACACGGATACTTTATTTTCACAGGAAGTGCAGGAAAACCTGTCAAATCCCGAAACGAACCACGGAAATAATCAGTAACGTTCTTTCACAGTGTAACCTTTGTAGTTCTGAGAAGATTTAGCGAATTCTCAACAACGCGCAAGGCACCAAGACAGCCAGAATTAACCTTCTGCAAATGAGAGTTTGGCTATATTTTTATTATTATTACTAGTATTGATTTAAATTCTGAATCTCTAAGTTGGACTGAAGTAACACACATTGTCACTACTTTTCAGGAGAGAGTAAAAACATATGTCTGTTGCATATACACTTTGGGAATTGCGCTCTCAAAATTCTGTTAAATATCCATTAACGATTTTTTTTAATGGAATTTTGGGATAGGTGTTAGAAATGCACACTGTAAAAAAAATCCGTAAAATTTACGGAAAAAAACTGTCAGCCAGGACGCCAGTTTTCTTCCGTTTATTTTACAGAAATCTTCCGTATTTTTATTATTTATTCAAGCTGATTTATTATTTTATGAAGATTAAAAAATGAAACTATACTTTTATAAATCCATTTCAATATTTACTATACTACTACGAAATACATGTATACAAAGGTAAATTTCCGAATATGCCTCTGTAACAGATGACAAAAAAACATAATAATAAAATATTGATTAGGATGCAATGAAATGGAAGTTGCAAACGATTTAAGACTTCACTGTTAAAAAGAACCTGAAAGTTCAGGTAGTTTTCTGACTGATTTTAACAGAATATTTCTGTAATGCTTCAAAACGCATTTTTTCCTTCCAACAACAGAAATATCACGAAAGGAAGGGATGAAAACAGAATTTTTCCATTTCTAGGGTTGCCGCTGTGCTGTACTTTGTTAGTATTCTGATTAGCCTTCAAGTTATGATAAACATGCTTTTTGATAGTGCACTGTTCGCACTGTTACATGTTGTTAATTAAAAGCTTATTTAGAATAACAACTCAGATGCCGTAGACAAAACAGATAGCTTGCTATTTCATGCCTGGAAAGTAATATACTAGTACTATGTCGAAACTGTTTTTACGCCTTTGGACTTCGTAAGTTTGGAAAAATGTTTGCGCCATTTTCAGACAGGCAGATGTGTTTTGATCGCCTTGGTGATTTGATGTGGGTTTTACTGAGTCAGTATTAGAATATTATTGCGGTGTATTATTTTGCTCAATACTTCGAAATTCTATTCGTTAGACGACGTTCGTCGTCGTCGACGACAATTCTATTCGTTAGTCATATTGTGTGTTCTAGCGGTGAGAATTGTTTTAGGATCTCGTGTTATCCATTTAAAATAAAGGCTATTGGATTACTTGTGTCCAGATGCAATGGAGACACTTAAATTTAGCACCGCTGGTCACATGTAAGTATTGTTGAATATCTTTGTACATGTTAATATACAAATGTATTTTTCTTGTTAATGTGCATTTGATAGAATTCCGATGGTAGCTGATTTAGAATTTATAGAACAATTATAAAGTTACTGTTTTTGCTCTAACGCGTTGTATTCTTGAAAGTCATTAAAAAGTTAAATGGCCAACATTTCGTATCAACCGGAGATTATCGTGGTGTGCGAGCAAGACAGAAAAAATCACTCAGTTTTTTTTTTTTTTTTTTGACAGATTGAAGGTAAACATTTAAGAATCTCTAAATAAAAGTATTTCTTGCTGTTATATTTTTTGCGAAAAGGCATAGTAGATTGTTAATCTTTGAAAATACAATTACAATTTTGACAAGAATAAGTTTTCTTGACTACTTAGAAATCTGGAAACATTCATTACTCCTTTCGGGATTTCATTTATAATAAAAAATATAAATTATTTATTTCCTTAGGATCTCATCCAACAACTTATTTGAGATTATTGCAAGTTTCTTGTAAAAACATTTCGGGTAAAACGAACTGATTGATATGTTTAGCCTAAGTATAATGCTATGCACTAAAAATCTATGTTGCTATTTCAATGAGTGAAAAATGCGGAAATCACCGAGGGGGGGGGGGGATATACATCATCTGAGCAAAAAATTCTTCACGTGTATGTCAATGATTCTGTTTTTAAACACAGTAAATTGGTATGCGGTACTCTCCATCAGGTATATTATTCCATGATAAAGTCAACCGGTTTTTGATGGTATTTTATTTGACTCATTCTGCAAATAAAAATATTCTATTTTTCATGTATGATTTTCCATACCACGCCAGAATATGTACGAGGAGACGTGGAAGGAAATATCGAACAGTATCAGCATCAAAAATTGGTGTTATATTTAAATCCACTAATTTCCTTGCTGGTACTCTTCGATTATTTTTATTCATCTGAAGGTGCAAATTTCGAGATAGATGCCTTGAAAGGTAAGTTATCAAGCAAAAATTTCACTTAAAATATATGAGTAATAAATACAAATTAAAACAATAATAGTTTTTGAATAGTTAACTATTTTTCTATATATATCATTTTAAACATAGGATAGAAAAACGAGAATGAAATTTCAGTAAAATATGTGAAAATGAGAAACGAAAAAATAGCACAACGAAAAATCAAGAACCGAAAGTTCTGTAAAGACACAGAAAATATAAAAACGGAAAAATAGATGAACGGAAAATTTTAAAACGGAAAAATAGATCAACGGAAAGAAGAGAAATGGAATTTTCGTTAAATCACGGAAAATTTATGAATGGAAGAACAGAACTAAACGGAGAAATGAGAAATGGAACTTCTGTTAAGTCACGGAAAATAATTTAACGGAAACGTAATATTTACGGCCACTTTGCTGCCGGTACTTTATCCGTTATTTTCAGGAAATTTTTTTAACAGTGTTACTCGCTTTAAATAAATATAAGATCAAAAAAATTCGAGCACGAGAACCAAAATCCAAACAGGCGGACGAAATTTCGAAAAAAACAAAGTACGCGGTGAGGCGATGGTAACAGTTAACGCTTATAACCGGTTACAGATTAAAAAAAAACAGAGAAATCCTGTATTTTATTACGAACAGTTTTTTTCTGTAAAAAATACGGATAACTTCTTCAAAATTTACAGTTTTTTTTTACAGTGCAGTTATAACCTGCAATGCAGTTAGAACCTGAAAATTGACAATTTCATAATTACGTTGGTCTGCTTGGGAAATTAGATACTCCTTGTGTGAGTATAAGTTTTAATTTTTAAAATTTAATATTTTTTACCGGTTTTTGATTAATATAATTCTGCAAAATTAAGGTTCCAAAAAAAAAAAAAAAATCAGCAATGTTATATGACAAAATTTAAAATGTTCAAGATAATTTTTGTTTTAAATGCTTTTGCTGATGTTGAGACCTGACTAAAAAAAAAATCAGAAACGTTCATAGAAATTAATAGTTGGCCTGTGTGCTTAATTTCTGCCAGTAATATATGTATCAAACAACAGAAAAGTTTCGAGCCGAAATTTAATATCCTTCCTGATCTTTATCTAGATCCTTCAGAAAGATATGAAAAACGTTCCCAATAAAAGCCAGCTGCGCTTGTAGAATAAATCAGAAACTTTCCAAAAAAGCCCCGTAAAAATATAAGTTTTTAATGATAGCTTTGGATCTTTCTGATTTACAAATACGGCAGAAGCTTACGCAGGATTGCAAGCAAATACAGAGTAGCTTAGTTGACTGCAATTGTTGCAAAGAACCAGTATCCAGAAACAGCACTTCCGAATTGTTGGTCCCTCGGTTATTCTGAAACGACTGTGACAGAACTGTAACACCCAATAAGAAGATGAGTATGTCTTCACACTGGTAGCAAAAGGTATTTTTCGCAGAAGTAATAGCCCTGCATTCATGCAACTTGTAGCAATTGTGGAAAATTTTCGCAAAAAGTCTTTTTTTTTTTTCAACGGGATTTGGAAAAAACGCGGGAAAATCTCAAAACATTACTTGGAAATAATCTGACGTCTCGGAATTTTCTTACAGGTCTCCACCAAAAAAATTAACAACATTTAAATCAATTAATTATCTTTGTCAGCTTAAAAAACGAACATTTACTGTTTTTGTTTCAACAACATTATAATTCTCGGCTAAATATGTGACTATGCAATGTTGGCCTAAACCTCTCTGAACTGCAAGCTTCATAATACTATTGATTGATATAATTTATCTGTAAAAAAATCAAATTATTGAAACAAAAGAAAATTAAATGATTGGGTCCGTTATCAAATTATGTCAACATGAACACGTTATTTGTTAACCTTAAGAACAAACATTTTTATCTGTTTACGTATTGATCTGAAATGAAATGAGAGCGAAAAACTAAGAGTAAATCAATGACAAAAACTTTCCGGAAGCCTTTTTTAAAACTAGATAAACAGTTAACAAGTAAAAATGAGCCGATAACTGCCGAGAATCGACAGTAGGCTCAGAGATGACGATAGAAAGTAGATAATCAATAATGCAACCTGCTTCCCCACGTTTCAGTGCCTAACTATAGTTTGAAAGAGATTAGTGTATTATTGACACTTTGCAAAAAAGAGAAATAAACTATATATATATATATATATATATATATATATATATATATATATATATATATATATATATATATATATATATATATATATATATATATATATATATATATATATATATATATATTCATTAAAATCATGAATTATCAAAAAACTGAAATATGATACAAATATCAAAAATCCAAAATTTTAAAACATTTAAGAACGTAAAATACCCAATACAAAAAAAAAAAAAAAAATCGTGAAGCTTGAAGAGGGAAGCGTACGTGATGTAGAGGCTGGTATTCCCCCAGATGACGTACCAGTGCTTGCGTCACGTACTTTCTTTGGTCTAAATTTGTAGTCATTTCCCTCTTTTTACACTTTTTCAAGTTTTCTGTTCTCTACAGTTCATGTTTTCACTAAGGCCATATGCAAAGGAGTACATAAAAAATCAGCGACAGTCTTACAATGGTTTTGAGGAAAGAATAAGCATGTTACTAACACTTACAGTTTGATTTTACTCCTTCAAGAACAGTTCAAGAAAGACTTGCAGGAATAGAGTCAAAGTCGGAAGTTTCAGGGACCAAGTAAAGCTTTACAAATATACATGTATATGAGCAATAGATCATAACAGGGCCTGGTAGAAAAGTTATTAGGAGCAAATGGAAATGGGATAAATTGAAACGTAGGGGTAGTAAACCGAAAGCGAGTAGGCTATTGCATTTGCACCCCTTTATTACAGGGTGTCCCGAAAGAGACCGGTCACTTTTAAAAATCAATAAAAATTAAACGGGTATAGATAGAAAGACGCGGTTCGTTGCAATATGCTTAGGACAACAGTGAATTTTCATACATACAAATATAAAAAGTAGTTACAATGTTGACAATAGATGGCGCTGCAAGTATTTAGAGGAAGCATCAGGTGTCTCTGTCTCAAAATTTACGGTTTTTTCAAGAATATTGAAAAAAAAAAAATGCTGTATTTCTGTAGCTGCCATCTTAGTCTTTATTGATTTTTCAAGTATACCGGTCGTTTTTGCGATCTTACAGACTGCATTTTCTTTCATACTTTTTAAACTACCTGTAGCGCCATCTGTTGAGCAAAATTGTAACTATTTTTTTATTTTATATGAATGAAAATTTACTGTTCTCCTAAGCCTATTGCAACAATCCGCGTCTTTTTATCTCTACCCGTTTAATTTTTATTGATTTTCAAAAGTGACCGGTCACTTTTGGGACACCCTGTAATAAAGGGGTGCAAATGCAATAGCCTACTCGCTTTTGGTTTACTACCCCTACGTTTCAATTTATCCCATTTGAATTTGCTCCTAATAACTTTTCTACCAGGCACTGTTATGATCTATTGCTCATATACATGTATATTTGAAAAGCTTTCCTTGGTCCCTGAAACTTCCGACTTTGATTCCATTCCTGCAAGTCTTTCTTGAACTGTTTTTGAAGGACTGAAATCAAACTGTAAGTGTTAGTAACCATTGTAAGACTGTCGCTGGTTTTTTATGTACTCCTCTGCATATGGCATAAGTGAAAACATGAACTGTAGAGAACAGAAAACTTAAAAATTTAAAGTGAGAATATTATGTTATACTAAATTTAAAAGCAAGAAATTAAAGTTGTTTGACCCCCAAGAGGGATGACATAACCCACCAATGCTACAGAGTCCCCCTATCCCCGTAAAACGAAGTAGTACCCCAGGAACCCCTTCCATACATTTTATATGGAAACATTATTTTCTACTAAGAAAACTTAGAAATCAAGTGTGTCTATCCTCCAAGAGCGATGGTGCACCTCCTCTCAAAGCTATGGCACCCCCCCCCCTCTGCCAAATAAAATAAATCCTCAACCCCCCCCCCCCTTATTTCAAGTAGAAGTATTGTTTCATGCAAATCTAAAATGCATTAGATCAGGACTGTTCACCCCATAAGAACAGTAGCTCACGTCCCGAAACGAAATTATGTACTAAAATATTATCCTCCCCCCCCTCTGATGGTGCACATTTGATTAAATGGTCAGAAAAATAACGCTGAACTGTTTTTTTTTTTGCTTTCAAATGATTTCTCCTAAGCTTGTTACAAAAAGTCTTCTTTTATCAAGATGTTTTTTGGAATCTAGATCCTCAGCAAAATCGTTATTGTTGCAGCTATGTCTAACACAGTTTGTGCATATAATTGAGCACTTCAGTCCACTTTCAGACTTTTCAAACATTCACTATATCCAATGAACTCCTCAGAGCAAGCACAAGATTTGAGACGCAGAAAGTCTTCTAGAGCAGAAGGCTTGGCTCTTGTAATGTGACGCAGAATTTATTTCTGTGGTGCTTTCTTTGCACCCATCAAAAATGACACTAGCTTTCCCATACTTACAAGTGACCACTGCATTGCTGGCATATTTCCTTGAAGCTTACATATCATTACCAAAAATATGATCAAGCAGGTATCCTCCATCTATTACATATGAGGCAGTGAGAAGCAAAGGGATGTAAGTGGCAAATTAAAAATTTGGAGATAACCGGTACAAATGGTTGGTGAACCTCTCCTCTACCTTGGGGCAAGAAATGGTACTAGTAGACCTGGTAGTTGCTTCTATACAGCATGATTTAGAAAAGAAAATCAATGAAAGCCTACCTAGGATCTTATCTTTAAACGCGTTTTATTCAAAACATGAAAATGTTCACTTACATCCCTTTGCTTCTCACTGTCTCATATATGACACCAGCTGTTCGTTCGGTGATGTTAGAAGAACCTTTTGCTTCAGATAATAGTACTTTAACGATACAGGATTTCTTTCCTTCTGAAACCAGATTCATCGAATACTGATGGAAGATCAGCGCATAACTCGTACCAGAAGTTTTTAGCAATTCGTTATTCCATCTTGTTATCCCATATTTGTTCATGCCATTCGGTGTAAAAGATGATTTGGGCTTACACATCTTTACAGATAGTAACTACTCTCGTAACAGAAGCTAAAGACATAACTGCTTACTTCCTTTACAAAGAAATGCCTCAAAATTGTTTGCCTTCAATATCCTTTGATGTTACTACCGAACGTTAAAGGTCTCATCGCAACTCACCTTATCATCAGCGAGCAATACCACTGCCAACATGAGAGGGAAGAAACTTCTGGGGGCTTTAGAAACGGATTGTGATTTCCAAACTGAGAGACAAAAAGGTGTAAATATTTAGCATTCTATTGTTGTATTGCTCATTGCTCTCATCAAGACTTGTTCTATCGTTGAATCACTACAGGTTCTAGACCACCTGAATTTGTCACTGCGTTAGATCGTTGGATAGCTGTTGTTTTAGCTGATGTTTGATGTGATCAAATTTTTTTTATCGCATAATGTACTCAAAAGTTTCAGATAGTGTTGCAAGTATATGTCCGCAAATTCAGCATAATTCACATAACCAGCTGTGTAAAAGAGAGGTAGCTTGGTGTTTGCAAATGAGAACCCCCACCGACTTAGAGGGTGCAGCATTGCCCGTCTCACTATTGGCAATTCTGGTTTTTCCCACCCTTACGGTGATGGCAAAAGATTGTAGAAAAGTTGAAGTAAGTTAATCAAGAAGAAATAGGGAAACTTTGGTCAGTTTGGACATTGTTTATGCTGCACAGGAATTTTGTTTTCCAGCGCTCTAAAAAGTTTAATAACTCCAGTCAGAAATAAGTTTGTTACCGAGCTCGCTTAGACCTTTTAGAATTATCATTCTGATATTACCATATCATTGTGAGGCATTTTGTACTTCGGAAAAGTTTAAGCCAGGGAAATTTTTTCGTGAACTTCACTGCAATAGTTGATTTTAGAATGTAAATTCAGGCTCCCCCCCCTCAAAGCGATGGCGCACCCCTTAAGTGTGACGGAGTACCCATTCAGAATAAAAGTCCTCAAAAAAGAAAGAAATACCCCTTGAAAAACTGCCTTAAAAATTCCAATGACGCAGAGCTGCTCCATAGACCCCCCCCCCCCATTCCTCTCCCCCCGCCTGTGCATCCCTGTTGATTAGAATTTTTTCTGTGAGAGTTTATTGTTTTACTATTATAAAGTGGTTTCTGCGAGGTTTGAAATTTTTTTTTAAGTAATAGAAATTATTTTTATTCAAATAGAGGATTATTTCGTCCCCCCCTTTTCCCAAAACCCAACGCGCAAAGTGCTGGGACTTTTTACCCCTTCTTGCTGGAAGGGTAAGAAGTAATTTGCAACAGGTTTCACCTTTTTTTTTGGGTGTTTGGGTTTGGCCATTTTTTGGCCTTTTTTTACTGTACTATAGGGAAAATTTCAGTCAGCTCAGGACCCCTGTGAAGTTCAAACTTGATGTCTACGTATAATATGAAATTTATAAATTTATTTAGAAACAGCTGAATACTGTTTATACTACTAACAATACTTAATTATTATTTTCTGCCTTCGTTATTGAGCAATCAAATTAGAAGTATTTTGTCAAAAACATTCAGCCAGAATCTTGATTGAATAACAAACAGAAATTTTTTTGGCAATCAACAGCCTACTGGAGGTGATGTGACTTATGTCAGATCTTTAAAGAAAATAAGCAACAGTAACATAAAAGAAAAAACTCTGGAAAAATAATTTTGTAGATACGAAAGCAACGTAATGAAAGTCGTAAATTACCTTAATATTCTTCAAAGAAAAACATGCAGCTAATTAAGTTTTAACTCGGCATGTAAACAACATAATTACACTTAATTCTTTACTGATTGTGTGATAGTCTGAAATAAATTTGAATTTTATGTCTCGTATTTGCTGACGACATTCCTAATTGCGTGCAGTTTTTACTATTTCTTCTTTTTTTCTATTCAAATTTGGGAAAGCTATTTAACTGTAAACACGACAAAAACTTTATACTAACATAAGAGGATCAAAATGACTTATCATACTGTTATTGTGTAGGACGTTTCCATGTCCTGTTAAAAAAAAAATAAACAAGTAAAATTAAGTAAAAAAATAAAGAAAGAAAATTAAGAAAGAAAAAAAAATGAATAAATCAAAATACTTAAAATAAGGTAAATCCAATGACCTAATTCTACGAGATTAAAAATATTAATCACACGGGCTGCATTTTTAGGCGTTTTTCACGAGCACCATCTTCATCTAACGTTTTCATTTAAAAATCAGTAATGCATTTTCTGAATTACTGTCAGCCCCGCTTAATCGAGTAACAGATATACGAATACATCACTTATACGAAAAAAAGCCTTCTTGAATCGAATATTTCTTCATAGACACAATGTTAAAGATACCCACTTAATTAATACCAAGGAAATTATAATCACACATTAAAATTCCCTTGATTAATCGAATAATATTAATCAGCTTTAGCAAATTTTTCGTCGAGAAAAATTTTGAGTAAATTAAAAAGAAATTAAGTAATTACAATTGTTGTCGTTGAAGGCAAGAAGCGACATTCATATTCCATCAAAATGTTTCCACTGTTCTTTTAAATTTCTTTTGCCTTTGACATAAAAAAAAGTGCAGTCGATAGTTAAATTGAATAACACAAAAAAATTATACAAATTTTGGATCATGAGAAACTAATAAATATTAAATGTAATATACGGTAGACGAGGAGGAGAAAAAGGGAGTAAGAAAAGCGTTCCCAATAGACTTTGAGCAACCAATATCCTATTATGGAATTTTTCAAAAAATAACGTACTGAAAAAAGGAACAAAGATTTAATAACTCAAGTTGAAGGTTACTTTTTATTATTTTCATACGTACTTGAAATGCATTGTTCTAATTATTGAACTATTTTCTTACTTATTTAACTTATTTCAAAAACTTTCTAGCAATTACAAACTATTTCCTTTATATAGATAACGATTTGTTATTAGTATTACGTTTTAAAACAAGTATTGTCAATTTAGAAAAATCCCCGCGTTATCGAATAATATTTCTTGTAACCGACGATATTCGATTAAGTGGGGCCGACAGTATTTACATTGATTTCTCATCTATTTTGTACACCACATACTAGTTTTAAAAAGAAAATGTTTAACCGAAAGTTACATTTGTTGCTCGAAAAATTGAGATAAAAATCGTAATGAGACTCGAATTTTGTGTAAAGGATTTGAAACACAGCTTTTCCATCATACTAAGGATACTATAAAAAGGGAGCTGACTCATTCGTCGTTCAAAATCGTCGGGGTACAGTATTTGTACAGTCATAGAAAAAAAAAACGAAACACTTTTAATTATTCAGCCATTATGCATGCTAGAAAAGAAAGAAAGGTGTCATCCAACTTGTTTTAAAGTCTTCTTCAAAACTACGTAGGTTAAATTTTGATAAGGGACCATATAGAAAGCAAAATGAACACCAACTCTTGATTTTCAAATGGGAACCCCCATTTTTTGCTACATAATTATGTTTAGACAGCAAAATTCAGCCAGGGTACGAAATTTCACTGTATTCCGTGCAGTAGAACAGGAGTGATTAACAAAAAACGTTTTAGGGACCGTCACCACATTGAAAACGCTTCTTTCAAGGTCACGGCTTATCAAGTAACGGAATGTGAACAAAAAAAAAAAGAATACTTTCATTTAATTTGAATTTTGACATCTGGAATTCAAATTATGTTTTTCGCAATCACGAGTGTGTGTACGTGAGCGTGTGTGTTTGTGTATGGGGAGGGGGTACGTGTGTATGTGTGTAAGGGGTATGTGTATGTGTGTGTAGGCATATGTGTTTGTGTCTGTGTGCTGGCATGAATGTGTGTATGTGAGTGTGTATGTGTAGGTGTCTGTATGTGTGTGTATGTGTGTAGGTGTATGTGTGTGTGTATGTGTCTGTGTGTGTGTGTGTTTGTGTGTGTGTGTGTGTGTGTTTGTGTGTATGTGTGTGTAGTTTTGTATGTATGCGCGTGTGTGTAGGAAAGGGATGCAACCTGGAGACGGCTTTCGCTATAGGAACAGCATCGTGAGGAGTCGGTCGACGGTGATGGTACGGAGGGTGGCGGTGGGAAAATAAAATGATAGGACGCCAAAAACAGTCAAATGAAAGCAATAAGCAATCGTGATTGCTCAAAAAAAAAAAGATCGAGATTATCCAGCTCAATTCATGATTTTTTTAAGTTCTCTTTTTTTCCGTAATTCGATACTTTTTGGCCGATAATGTTGCGCCACAAAGCGATTTACGGTAGCAAACTTTTTTTTTTTTTTTTGAAAAAAGGTTAAAGTATTTACTGATTTTTGTCTGTTTAGATTAACCTAAGAAAGACGGATGGGGTTTGGCTGGTCCAACTTATATATCGTTGCTTAATAAATCGAGTAATGACAAATTGAAAGTAATGGAACTTTTTGCTCTTTCTAATATGAACCTATTGGATTGCTTATATAATCATTCAGTAAATTAGCCTCATAGAAATGAAAATATCCAACTTATACCTAGAATCATGATGTGAATATGTTTAATAAATATATTGCACCTATGTTACAGGTTTATTTTCGAATGAATAGAAAGTCTTTGATGTAAAATGGAATTGCGCGTTTTTAATTTCGCAAAACATTGAAAGAAGTTTGAGTCATCGCATACAAAAATATAAAAAATATACCGCACAACGTGGGAAGACGCAGCATTAAATGATTGGAGACTCGAGCGAAGCAAGGTTCATTTAATCCGTGAAAATTTGATCTAAATGCATAAAATGGACCGAAGTAATTATCCAAAAAATAAAACAGAAACAGGAGAATATAAATACCCGTTACTGAGCAAACCGTTCATACTTGAACTTCATTCGGGAAAAATTTGGTTATTTGAATTTACACAGTGGACGAACACAGTCATTGTTATAGAGGCTTTTTTGTAATCAAAAAACGTGAATTTGTTTCAAATCCAAATTTGATGTTTAAAATCATAATGTGTGGTATTATTAAAAAAACATAACACAATTGGCGATTTTAGTTAAACATGTAAGGGCTCTTAAAAGCAATTTAGGAAAAAAATTTCCCAATGCTGTTTCTAGCAACGAGATTCGAGATGGTCCAACCCGTAATTTAAAAAGACAAAACTTATTTTAGCTTGAAACAAGGTGAACCGAAATCAGAATTCTTGTCATTTCTCTGATATCGTAACTTAGCACTTGCAAACACAGCTTAGAATTATTTAATTTTGTTTCGCGCACCATATGCTTGCAAACGAACATTTTAAAAAGAAATAGGCATTACGCTGCCGTTCTTGTACACTACACGCAGCACACCCGACAGGCGATTTAATCGATCCAGAGACTTCAATTTCGTCCTTTCGGTGGATTCAAAAAGAGACAAAATTATTTTAGCTTAAACCAAGGTGAACCAAAATCAAACGTCTTGTCATTTCTCTGATTTTGTAAATTTGCACTAGCAAACAAAGCTCAGCATTATTTAATTTTGTACTGCGAACCACATACTTGCAAACGAACATTTTCTAAAGTACTGCGAACCACATACTTGCAAACGTACATTTTCTATAGTACAGCGTACCCGTCAGGCGATTTTATCGAGCCTTAGGTTATAATTCCGTTCTTGCTGTGGATTTGGCAGACTGGAATCGGAACCAATCCGTGTTGCACGCAGAAGTCAGGTCATCGAAGCTGAGAGCGCGAACAAACTGGTAGGTAAAGTAAATTTATCTGCTGTATATTTACGACGTTTTACTGGTGAGATAAATTTTCTTCATCCACCAGTTTGTAGTCACTCTCAGCTTCAATGACATGACATCTGCTTCATTACTCGGTTAAACCTACTTCAGGGCTGTTATGCTTATTGCTCGGACTGAAGATCTGCCTTCGAATGGTATAACCAAACCGCAATTTTATCGCTGTGAAGACGTGGGCTACATTCGAAGTTGCTCCAAATGGCACGTTGTTTGCTTGAAATATAAGATCAGAAAGCAGAATTAGAATTCCAGTGTCATAAAGTTGGAGCAAAGATTCAGATATTGCGTTCTGAAAAACATGCATTTCATAAGATAGGTATTCAGTAGTTGATAACAATAATTTATTGTAATTCTCTTTTTCAATATTTTTCCATGTTATTCGAAAAAGAAGAAAAATTTGGAATTTTATCTTTGTCTTGCGAGATTGATTTTAATGTCAAATCACGGACAATGACACAGAAAGTATTAAATTACAGTGAAGAATAGACAAAAACTCTTCTTAATCTAACACCCAAATTAATGTTTTGTTAAATCTTTAACGAAGTCAAAAAAAAAAAAAAAAAGTTTACAATTATCCACAACTATTACTTTTGCGCAGAATACGGGCTCAAAGTACGCGGCTCACTACTGAGACGGACATTTACTCTCCTAGATCTTAACACATTGAAAATTATTCAAACACTTTACAAAAAAAAAAAAAAATAATAATGATAATAATAATAATAATAATAATTCCTAAAAACCAGCAAACTTATCTAAAAGCAAATATTACCTATTGACCCATCTGGATACTGTTAAAGAGGAAATTTCACGTGTCAGCTATTTTTCAAGTGCTTTCTCCCGATTTGGACAAGGCAATAGTTTTTCCTTTTAGCAAATTATCACCGGGAAGAGCAATTAATTCTACACTGCCTACTGCAACATGACTAGCAAGACAATGAGATTTTATTGTATGTTTCAATGAAAAAGTTGTGCATGTTAATTTTATTTTCTGAGTTATTGTTTTACAAAAGGCAATGGCTAAACGCAGAAAAAAAAAACATTATTTTTAGTGTAGATTTTAATTTTAAAAGTTCTTTAAAATGTTCTTTTATTAGACAATTAAATAGTGTTTCGCATTGTCTACACATTGACGTTTGAACGATATCCACAAAAAACTGACGGTCGTAATATTGTGTTGTTCTTCTGCCGAGACAGCGAATACATTTATGCATTTAAAAATTCATGGACGTAGCTCTAATGTAAAAAAAACCACGTTATAATTGGTTTGCTTATTTTGTTGAACATTTATTTTTCTTTTTTTACGAAGAAACTAACTTTCATAATTTCTGTTATAAAAACGTATACGGTCCCCTAAAAAAGGAAAAAATGAATTTTTAAGCATAGCGCTAAAACTACTGAATATTTTTAGCTCAAATTTTGGATTCTCTCATAAGAGCTCTTCTAGATTGTTTCTCTGTTAAAATTTAATATGGTTTCAAATCATATTTTTTTCAAAAAATATTACAATAATTCATAAAAAAATTAAATTTACATTTTTGGTGTTGTAAATGATGTTTTTATAATTGGGTCGATTCATATTTTGATATAAAAAGCAATCTTTGTTGTGCCTAATCTATTTTTTTTTATATGAGCAAAAATATCAAAATACGTTTTAACATTACGAGAGGAATTTTTCAAAACTCGATTCCGAAGTAACGGCTCGATCGAATTCAACAAAATTTTGTATACAAAATTAAAAAAAGATGCTGATCACAAATATGTGATAAAAAAAGGGGGTTCTGGTTGAAAAATTTAAAGTTGATGCTCGTTTTAATATGAGGACGACCCCTTAACAACAATTTTTTAACATAATTATGTAGAACTTTTTATTCCTGAAACATTAACACCTTACACGTGTCTCTAGTGTTAATAGTCTTTGAATACGATCGAGTGTTTCGTTTTTTTTTTCTATGACTGTACAAAAGCGTCGTAGCAGAAAACGTGTGCCCAAGCTTAAGATGGCGTTGCTTGATTCACGTAAAATTGTTTTATTCTGTAAATGAGAATATTAAATTAATACAAGTTTTAAAAAAAGGCGCAAAAATTAGGCTCTTTACGGTAAACATTTCCCGATACATTTTTGTCGAATCTGTGAGCTGAGGTGTCCCTCTAGATTTATCGTAAAAGTGACCTTTTACTCAACTTATCATTAATTGTTTTACGACATAGCAACCGGCGAATATTTTAACGTATTTATAAGCACTAGAAACAAGTTTGGATCCTTAAGCTGTCTTGTAACCAAAATGTCAGATAAGTTGGTCTGTCTTTTTTAAGGGAATTTATATCATACTAATCTGAAGTTTTTACACAATTGGGTACATTTAGTACAGACATTTTTAATTGGTTTTTCTGCATAGAAATACGCACATTTTAAAGTTTCTTCCTGGAGAAAACTGAGCATTCTCTGAGGGTTTATAAGGCTTAAACAATAAACAAAAGGATACCTTTTAAGGACAGAAACTTATTATCATAAGTCAAAATAGTTTTACCAACTTAAGTTTTATTTTTGCCTTTTTAACATTAATTTTTGACTAGAACGATAGTTGTTTCAGCAAAAGAATGCATTGCTTTACTTTGACAGAAGAAAAAGACGTACAATTAGTTCCTTAAATCTTTAAATGCTCCCTCGGCTCTTTATGTCTAAAAAGGGAGCAAGATAATGTCAAATAAAGTAAGTGGTAATTCTCTGAAGACACAAATCGACTCATTTGAAAGCATTTATTTGCACCGGAAAGAGTAGAAATCCCCCCAGCGCTTGTTTTATTTCAACACAAATCAGCTTACTCACTTGCAATTTCTTTCCGGCAAGCGTTAGAAAAGAATTTTTTGAGATAACAATATGAAATCTTATTTGATAATATTTTAGACCTGTGATTTAAGAATAATCAAATGCCATAGAAAACAAACGCACACATTTTAGGATTATTTAGTGTAAACTTTGTTTGTAAGTTAAAAAAATATGATGCTGCATATATGAGCAAATGTGAAATGCAGATTTCTCTGGACGCTGAAATTCAAAGGTGTCGTTGTCAAATTATACTGCCGTGTGCAGGTAAACGGCAGTATCTGCAGAAATGAGTTTTCGAGATATTTAATGAAACGCGTTTTGAATTCAATACTAACGAACGGGAAATGTTGGAATTAGACGTCTTTTTCGCGCCTTTTTTTCAGCGGAATTCAAACAAGCGAGCTTGTACAGTAAAGATAACGTACAATAGATGACAAAAATGCAAAAAAACGAAAAATGAAAAATCCGCAGTTACTGCCCTTTACCTGCACACGGCAGTATACCTAAGATATACTGTTGGAAGTTTGCCCGGGAAAGTTTCTGAAAGTTTTGCTAGAACAGTTCACTAATAGGCGTATATTTCATTTTTCTTTTCCAGAGTGTAGCAAAGCTTGAACTTGAATTTACGTACTCAATAAATAATTATAATTAAAAAATTAATAATGATAAGATGATAACCGACTTACAGTCTACAAAAAATAAAAAAATGAAAATAAAAAAGAATCAAAGGATGCGGAAATACTTACTATCTGCAAAGAAACGAGAAATAAATAAATAAATATGAATAAATAAATAAACCAGAAAAAATTATGAAACATTTCTCAGACGAAAAAAAAAAAAGATTTATAGTCTGTAAAAAAATTAAAATATTAATAAAAGAAAATAATAAGAGTGGCTAAAATATTGATCGTCTGCAAAAAATAAGTCAATATATTAAAAAGAAAACAACTAAAGCAGCGGGTTGTATTTCACTTTCTACGAATCACAAAAACTCTGCAAATGCGAAACGTTCAGCCACGACAACTGTAATCAATAGTAAGCTTGACAAGCAATTGCATAGGAGGGGAACATACGGACACCTTGGTTTTTTGATACTTGAATCGCCAGTTATTACTTTCAAAAATAAGCTTAACTTTATAAATGTGTTAAATTTAGTATTATTGGGGTTATAGTGCATTAAATATTATTATTGCACCTGTGTAATATACTAGAATGTTTCAGTAGATTATAAGCTTGTCTATTGGAAGACTACAATGGATCGAAGCAAATGATGGACCCAATTTTAAAAAAATATAAATTCGAAACTACTGCACTTCATAAGTTATACATAAATATAAAAAGAAATATACCAAGTTTTTTCAGTAATAAATGTTTGATGTCTGAGCCTTTTCTCACAAGACAAGCATCTAATATGCAATCCTGCTCCTTCCTCACACCGTGTGGTTCATTTTTATGGTGTTACGTCAAACCACTGCTTATCAACGTTGAATAACGAAAACACTGCAAAAACTTCAAGACAGCATTTTTTTCTTTTCCAGCTATATGAACCGTTGTGACTGTGATGCTCCAAAATGAGTAAGACGAACAGAAAGCTACTTAGAAAAAGCTACAACATTGAGCATTAATAGTTGAATATTTTTTAAAAAGTCCTCACACGCTGCATATTTGTAATTGGAATTTATTTGAGAAAAAAACCCTTGTTGTATTTTTCTTTACATTCAACTAGCGTTTATGGTAATATGTTCACTTGTTTCGAAAATATGTTTTTTGAAATCGGGTCCATCGTTTGGAGTCACTAGACAACGATCCTAATTAAGAATTATGTGACCATTTGCCTAAATTTAAAAATTTATAGCAGCTTTTCATAGAAAAAAAAATGCATCACTCGTTGGTATGAGGCATCTTTCATCTCAACTTTCTTAAAACTGGGGAAAACCCAAAAACAAGTTTTTCGCACTCTTTATACAAATCATGGTTATGCTCAAATGGCCGTCTACGGCAACAAGAAAGGCTTGATTTTGATCAAAAACCGATACAAAAAAATGTTTCATTTGTTATTTGTACAATGACTACTAGTCGCCCATTACTACTTGCTTTATTTATATTAATGAAAAAGAATAGTTTTGTCGTTTTCCTGAAAATTATGTTCTTAAAGATACAAGGCATATGCGCAGACAGTTCAACAAACCGATACAAATGTGTATTCTCTGTTACCTGCTTAATGTTGCTTATAATTTAGTCATCCTCGTGAGTTATATGTACGGTTTTTCATCATTTATTTTCGCGAAAGACACTGCAACTTGCACTTTACATATTCAATACAACTTAGAGTCATCGCCAAACATAACTTTGGTGTTTTCTGCAGTAATCTGCAATTTGTGCTTTTTTGGCGTTGTTATTTCTTACATTACTGTTCAGCATAAAGGTAGTTATTTATCTTTTTTGATGTTTTCGTTTCACGTGTAACATTCCTTCTACGCAAAACATTCATGATATGTACGGAGCACTGAAAGATGATTAGGAATCATACAGCAATGCATGGTACGACATGTCTTCGTCATACGGTAGAGGGCGCTGTGCGAGATGTTGAAGCGTAAAAGTTTTCATTTAAGTAATACAATACTGTTATGAAAAGTAATTTAAACAGTTATTTATTTATTTATTTATTTATTTATTTTGTTTTTAAGTGCTTAAGTTGTTGTTATCTTGCAAATCAAGAGTTTTTTGTTTTTTTTTCCGTCGTCTTTCACTCAAAATTACCTAAATTTTCTGATAATCTTTTAAAATGCCGCCAAGTTGTTGTTTTTTTTTTTTTTTTTTGGCGACTTATTTTTTAGAGCCAGCAAAAAATCTTCGAATATCGCCAAGTCGAATCCTATATAGAGTATTTTAAACTTACCAGAATAACTAGAACCTTACGAAAACAAATAGATCTCAGTAACTCCCAGAATCTTTATTCAATTTAGTTTAAAATCGCATCACTGAGCAATTTTTTTTTAGTGTAAAGAATGATTCAAATATAAATTTTTAAGCATTGTACTTTCTTCTTTTCAGAAAATACTAGTTTTACTCGACTGTAAACAAGCTATGATTTAAAATGCCATTGAAATGCCATTAATTTCAAAAGCTAAGAGCTAGGAACATCACAAACCAATGCAGTCATGGTGAAAAATGACCCTTTCACCCTAATAAGTGATCCTCAGAGAAAAATTTCTGAAACTGTTTGGGTGCCAATGAACAAGAACAAATTGGTCAGGAAGAAGGCTACTAATAAGGCAGAAACATTACAAATTAGTTTTATAAACAGTGAAAAGAAGTTGTCTTTCAAATATTTAATGTCAAAAATAAATAATGAATTGAAAAGACTACAGAAATCGTTCGCATTTAATACATAAAGTGTTTGAGCCCAATGAGGGTCGATAATATTGTCGACGGTTTAGGGGGAGGGGGTCATGACCTCCATTACTCTCCCCTTGTCTCCACCTCCGTCAAACATGTTGTAATAAAGCTGCATTTGAAAATGAAAAAAAAAACGATTTTCTTTTCATTATTTTACTGGATCCGTAAAACCTTTAAGTAATTTTCTTGCTAAGTTATTAGTTTTTTAATAAAACGGTTTTGTAATAGCAAGTTACTTTAAATTGCCAGTTTATTGATGAAAATACATTAACCGGAATATTTCATTAGCTTGTTATTACTTTTTCCGGCTACCTCCATTTTCTTCTTAATTCAAAATGCATCGCAAGCAAATAGAGCGCATTAAGGAATGAAATTTCCTCGACGTAAAACATCTAATATCATGTTAAAAGTCATATTCTCGGCAGCATATAATTGTTCGAAATAAGAATATGCCAACAATTTCGAAATAATCTACGACTAAGGGAGCTTCAGGCAAAATCTTACCTCTTTCTTTTCGTTTCTAATTGAGACACCACGACAGCTTGGAAAATAGATTTTCAAACGCAATCTGTTTTATCTCCTGTTCATTAAATATTTAGCAAAAAAAAAGAAAATTAACATGTGTAAATAAAAGAGTTTAAGTGAAATTTGGGAATAGTTGGCGGAGAATTGCGACATGATGATGTTTAAATGTTGACTGAGAAAATGATGACGGATTTTAAACTGATTTTACTTAAAAAGATGAAATAATAAATGAAACAAAACTGATGCATTATTAAATAGTTGCATAAAGATCGGATATTGTTATTGTTATCATTGGATACTAGCTTTTTACATTAGGGCATAATTCACATTTAAAATATTATGTATTTTTTAAAGCCAGCTGGAAAATAATCCAAATTCATAATTTAGATTTCATACATGCAGTTCTCAATGTTATTAATTCAAATCCACCCAGCACTAACTAATCGCTGCAGAATTTTCAAACACTTTTTGAACTCGGACACTTTTCCTTTTTTCTGGAGACCAAACGTTCTGAAAACTGTTCCAGAAAGTGTTTCAAAACACTTTTTGGAACAGTTTTCAGAACACTTGTTTAGTTCTGTGCACTTTTTCTAATACATTTGAGAAAATTTTTTGAACCCTGACATATGTCCCTCGTTTTACAACATTTTTGGATCACTTCTTTTTTTCCAAAGCCGTTGCTTTTGCAAGTAGTGTTCCCATCCAATCACCCGCAATTTGCGGAGGTGGCAATCACGGAACAATTGACGGCCATTGTTTGGAGAAAGTCATTCGTTTTTAAAAAGGTTCATAGCACCGGTTAGCAACGATAAACTGTAACTCGATTGTTTTGTTTGGATTCAAATATTCTTTTAACCGGCACTTAAAGAAAACTGCCTTAGTATTCCAATCCATTTCATTAACGAGACTCATGGCACCAGTTAGTGACGAGGAACTGTCACCCAATTGCTCTGTTAGTATTCTATTGAAAGATTCTGTTGATTGGTACTTAAAGAAAGCTATCTTAGTGTAAACAATCCATTAGTTTTTAAAACGATTCATGGCACCAGTTAGCGACGATGAACTGTACCCCTATTGTTTTGTTAGTACCATGTTAATCGATTGTATTGACTGATATTTAAAAAAAACTGCCCTTAGTAGGCCAGTTCATTCGTTTTTAAAGAGATACATGGCACCAGTTAGCGACGATGAACTGTAACCCGATCATTTCGTTAGTATCATATTGAAAGATTCTATTGACTGGTACTTAATGAAAACTGCCTTACTATGTCAGTTTCTGTTGCCGCTATAATTTCTTGTCTGCGGCCTTGTCTAGAGGTCAGATAAGCCTGACTGCGGATGGAGAGGTCCCGGCTTCCTGGATAGGTAATGGATGTACTTTCAATCTTATGTCCTTGTCTTTTTTTTTGTGTGAATGTGTTCTTGTGCAGTGAATCGTTGCCTAACTTATAAAAGGGGTCCTTATACCGAGTGTGTACTGTGGAAATTGAACTTCGCACCAAATTACCGTTAAGTTGGAAAAGTGAAGGAGTGCGACTCAAATTGCCAGCTTGGCAGACACAAGACAACAACAACAACAACAAAACTTTCTTCATGTTTCTGTTCCCCACGGGGGAGAGTTGGGACAAGTTGAGACCCTTTCGAAATTCAATCCTTTTTTAAATGAATAAAATTAAGAAAAATCATGAAAATAATTACAGCGAGAGCTTACAAAATTTGCTTTCATGTTAATTATCAATATTTCCTAAAATCTAAAACATTAAAAAATAAACTAAAGGAAATGAAATTGTTCCTTTGTACTCCCCTTTTTGCTGTATGATTGTCTGTGTGGCTGAAAAGACTAGGTAAATATTGAAAACACAAAAAAAATAAATAAATAAATAAATAACAGGTACTAAATTGAATCAAACAACGCGTCTGTTTCGACCACATTTTTGGAAATCTTTATCATGCTTGCGATTTCTACTTCAAATAATGACAAACAGTTAAATTCATCGAAATGTCTCAGATTTTACATATTTCTAACAAATACCAAATTAAATTGGTTACATTTGATTAAACGCTTCATTTGATTCAAATTCTATTTGATTTAATTAAAATGCTTATGAACAACATTTTTAACTGGAAAATTCTTTTCAGTATTATTGCTTACTGAAGCATTTTTTCCCTTCCTTTTTGTGTTCTAAATTTTCATACTACATCTTTCAACTTTTTGGCAAAAATTTTTAAATAGAACTAGTACATACAGAAATAAAACTTGAAGCAAAAAGAAAAAGTGGTTTAGTTTATAGCAGATGCTGCGATATGATGCTCACTTGGTCCTTACGTATCACATTATCTCTGGTTTATATGTTAAATTATTTGGATCAACAATGATTTGTGATATTTTGAATACTTTTAAAAAGTTCTTGATATATCTCACTGGAGTTAATTCTTCAGTTAAATTCTTCATTTTCGCTATATGAGCTTCATGCCAGCATGACTTTCAATTAAAAATCCCCGTACAAAATGAAAAAAAAAATGTTTTCCGAGTAATAAAGAAAATAACGAAATTACAACTTTTTCGAGAAACAGTTTAAGTTCGTTTGAAGCTTTTTTTTCCCAATGAAATGAAATTGGAATTTCGGTTTTTTTTTTTTTTTTTTTTTTTTTTCAATTATTATTTTTACTTCCTTAAAACAATGAATGTTTAAAAGCAAAATGTGGAATATATTTTGCCTTTTGTGTTTTGTTTTTTGGCTTTTAAGATATTTCAAAAATAAATCAATTGCCTTTCTCATCAATCAAAGCAAAAGCTTAAAATTTTTGCCTTATGATACTAAAAGAAATACTTCACCTAGTAATGAATATTGTTACACAAACAAGACACGTTTGATCATATACTTGCACTTGATTCCAGGAATTTTACACTTAAAGTTTCATTGCTATATTTTCGAATACGATGAACCGCTATGCATCAAAATATGAAGTATCAACTTTCAATAACGTTATATAGTAATTAAAAAATAATGATGTGTACGTGATGTAGGCGTGGCAGTGCTGTCACGCCCGCAGCACGTGCATACTCTTGTTTTTCAAGTACAACAATTTCCTTTAGAAACTGAATACATCATATTACGATGCATAAGGTTGTCTTACAGTTGAATATATCTCAACTGGAAGACAAATTTTAAGCCCCGTGGATAAATCGCAAATATATGCGTAAAAATATCATATCCGTGCAAATATATTGAACTTACTGCAATATTTTAATTAAAAAGCTTTCGCTTGTTCTTGCTTCAACTTTGCATAATAATTTGGGGAAAAAATAATTTAGGACAAGCAAATCATTGAAAAGGTGGAAATTATACGGCACCACGCTTTCATTTCGATCCAAAAGAAACGTTACTAAAACACCTTCCGTAAAAATGGTTTTCATCACGGAAAGCAGTCATTATACTTCAAATGCATGAGTTATAGCATTCAGTTGCATAGAATATCTTGTTTTTCTGTGTTTGTGATATATTTGGAACGTTTTAGAGCAACTGAAAATGAGTACAAAAGATTTTTTTTAATTAATCTTATCGTATTTAATAAATGCTATGCAGTAGTGTTATGAAGGGCTATCCTGACAATAATCCAAAGCTCTTAGGTCACAAGAAATAATATTAAGTTTTAAAAGCCTTTTTTTCTGAAAAAACATTTTTTACTAAAATCAGTTTATCATTGTTAACAAAAAAAACTAGCATCAAAACCAAAAAAAAAAAAAAATAAATAAATTATTGAGTCAAAATCGTTACAAATCACGTGAATTAAGACTAAGAGTAGTATTTATAATTTTCTAAAAAAAGGCTAATACAATTCCGAATATAATAACGTAGAAGTTCCAAACAAACTTTCGGTTAGTACTGATATATATTTTAAATGTGAGAGTGACTTTTCACTACCAAAACTACGAAAGATGCTAGTTTTCATAGTTTATGATTAATATGTTTTTAAATTAATGCATTATTAACTAATATTTCTCCCTTAAAAATTTTAATGGGGTAGTCTGCGCCATGATCCTTCCCATTCCCCAGGTGGGTACTCCTGTTTCCGTGTTCCAAGAACCAGTTTTTTTAATGCAAATACAGATAAACGTTTACATGAACTGTCATCCGAACACTGTAAAAACGATTCAGAAACGTTCCTGGAAAATAACAGGCAGCTAATGTGCCCAATTTCTTCGAGTAATATGTTTGGGAAATGGAAACACAAAGAACGTTTTCTGCTAAAAGTCAGTAACCTTTCTGAAATTAACCTTGAAACTTTCTGAAAAAGTGCGAAATCTCCCCTGTTATAGACAGTCATGTCTCTAAAACCTTCAAGAAATATTAAGTAGCTTTATTGTTATTGATTAGAATCTAATTGATTTACTAAGAAAGCTCCATAAAATCAGAGCGACACGGCTAAAGCTAGTCAAGAAAGAACCAAGCATATCTCTTGCCTACAGCTCCGGCCTTGCAAAGCTGTAGCTATCGCCTCACGTTTTGGACTATCGCTTGACTAGTCAATCTGGACGGGGTGTACGCAATCTTAGGCCGATACACTTAATAAACACGTACATTCAATATTTAAACTGGTTGCTAAAAATATTTTTCACGACAGTGAAAAGTCTGCACGCGTGCAACTTGTAGCGATTCAGAAAACCTTTTTGTGAAGATACTTGTTTTTTCGGGGAAATAGGTGAAAACGTGTGAAATCCCGAGACGTTCCACGGAAATAACCAGTAATGCTTCGGAATTTTTACAATGAAAAAAAAAAAAAAAAACAATTGAAAAGAGGCTCCTTAGAACCTCGAAATCGATCTTCTGCGGGTTTTATCAAATTATTTTTTTAACGGTGATTACTTACAACTAACCGACTTTTTTGTAAAAATTGAAGACATTTACTGATATTATAGGCACTAAATGTTTTTTAAACTTGTGATTCTGTTATTGTTCGTTTTTAGCATTTAGATATATTTTTTACATACAATAATATCGTGTTTAGCTATAATTTAAATGTATGTGTGAGTGTTATTCATATTATTTAGATATTACATACAATAATATCGTTTTGTGTCTATTTTTCGGATTATCCTCTGTTTTCGCTCATTCGCGATTACCGTGCTACTCTATTCCGCGGATAAGCGGGAGATTACTGCACTGTCTGTTGACGAAAAAAATTGAATAAAAGGATACTTTAAAACCTCAAAACAAGTGTCTGAAATCAATTGCTTTTTAATGTATTTTCGAAATTGTTTTAATAGTGTTACTTTGTTGCACAAAAGTGTTTATCTTTTTTTTTTTTATTTTTTAGTGTGCTTAAGAATGTTGGAATCAGTCTCTTGCTTGACTTATATTTAAAGACATTCTTTCCATAGGTCACGCGTCGCATACAGGGTGTCCCAAAAGGTCGTTTACAAACTTAACATGCTGGTCTGTCATATCATGATTAACAAGATTTACATAGTAACATACGTTCGCAAACACAATGCTGGTCACTACATACACACAAAGTCAGACACTAACGGATGCACACATGTCGCATATTTATTACACAAAAATGATTTTACGCAACATTTTAGTTGTCAAGGAAGGCTAATAGCTGTTGTTGAAATTTGTTGCCTTTAATGCCATACACGCGTCGCAACGACAAAGTACCGACCGTCGTAATAACGATCTATTCCGACAAGATTTCATCGATAGCTGCGTTGTCGTTGCAACGTGATTATGAGAGCTGGCGGGTCGCAAATTTTAGCAATTGCTTCAAGCTTTCCATAAAAACTAAAATTTTGTGTAAAATCGTCTTTGTGTAAGAGATATGCGACATGTCGTGTATCCGTTAGTGTCTGACTTTAGTGCATGTAGTGCGCCAACATTGCGTTTGCAAGCACATGTTCCTATGTAAATCTTGTTCATCATGATATGACAGACTTGCATGTTAAGTTTGTAAACGACCTTTTGGGACACCCTGTATAACAGAAACCATAAAACAGATATTATGCAATACAGTTTGAAATAATTTCGAATAAAGAAAGTTTAAACGTAAAGGAAAGGGATTCGATAAAATATGAATACCATTTGAGAATGCTTTCCGCCTTCGGAAATGACATTTTTCTTTCAATCGTTTTGTGCTTTCATCAAAAATATGGGGTAGGTTTTTTTTCCTTTTATTGAAGTAAATATTTCTCGTATCCCGATTATTGGCATGTTCAACTCGCACTCAAATAATATTCGATTTATTCTATTGATTCTATGGATGCATCTTTATGTATAAAGTTTCTTACTCCCTGTTTCATTTCATACTGGTGTTTGCCTCGGGGTACAGGAGAATTGGGATTACAAAACAGAGCATTTCCGTGTTTTTTTTTTTCCCCATAAAATCATAAAATTTGAATAAATAGTTTCTTTTCATAATCACGTAGTTATGTTTGAAAAACATATTACTTGTTTTGCTTTTAATAGCATTATTATTTGTATGAAAATAATTATTTGTATAGTAGGGAGCCACTTATATACCCTTGTTTTGGGTAAACCGTTTTAAAACAAAGTAATTGTGAGCATTTTCTCTTTTAACGGAATGAGAGAATTCAATAACTTATCCTTTGATTGTACAAATATTGAATCATTAAGAAAAATAAATAAAAGAAATTGCTGTGAAAAACTAATTTTAACTTGTTTGTATAAAGAAAAGGAATTATTGTAGTCACAAAATCATTTCACTCAAATTTCAGTCTAAATTACTAGTTTTCTCACCCCTGACTGAATGTGAAGGTTTTCTTGGCGATTCCATAGGTGCGTATATCATGAGATATATACTACAAATTAGGTAGCTATATTTCAAGTATTTCGTGAAAATTGTAACCAAGGAATTATTTTTCACGATTTTTGGAAAATATAAAAATTAAATGGTGCTACGATTTTAAATTCTTAAATTTCTTAATTTTTTTTAAGTAGAAGAACGAATGTCTTCTTTCGAAGAAACTTTCTCAAGAAAAGTGAAAAAGTATATTTTTGCAAAATTTGTACGGAGGAAGTCAAAATATTCACTTTGACCACACCCGCGTTTAATATGCCTAGTTACCTTGTAACGTACATTTATTTGTACTTACGTATGTACAAACATTGTAAACACGATTATGAAACGTTCCTTCAAAATAATGGGCAGCTGATACATGCAATTTCTGCCAGTAACATATCTTACAAAAAACAGGAATTTTTTCCGCTGAAAGTCAGTTACCTTCCGGAAATCATCCCTAAAACTTTTTTAAATATTACGGAAATATCTCCGTTTAAAGTCAGTCATGTTTCTAGAACATCCAGAGATATCTTAAGTAGGTCTTAGGTTGAAACTTGGTATCTTCCTGATCTACCAAGAAAGATCCAGAAGCATTATGAAGCAAGGGCCAATGCTAAGACAGCAATACAAGTACCCAACATCTCACTTGCCTGCAATTCTTGCAGAGCTGCGGAATCCAGAGACTTATTCGCTCTCATTGGGAGATTAGTCATAACGACTAAGTTCCGAGGGAGACGAGTTGTAATCGCTCTAAAGACGACACACTTAATCAGCCCTGATACACTTAATAAATGCGTTCAGTTAATCTTGAAACTGGTAGATAAAAATATTTTCCCGACAGAGAGAAGTCTGCATTCGCATAACTTGGAGTAATTCAGGAAACTTCTTGACAAAGATACTTAATATTCCCAGGAAATTGGTGAAAACCTGCGTAATCCCGAAATGTTCCATGGAAATTACCAGTAACTTTTCGGGATTACAGTGCACGTGCCTCACAAAACGCAACAATGGTGTGCCGCAGAAGATTGAAAATTCGCATGTAGAGCTCTGCACCTCTATCTCTCTCTTTTTTGGTTGCATTACGATGTTCCAAAAGGAATCTTCACTCGCTTCTTCCCTTCTGTTTTGATCGCAAATCATTGCTATTGCAATATAAATTTAATAATGTCATAAATTGGTGACAAAGTGGTGAACCATTGTTTAAAAGATATGCTGGGTGAGTCTAAACCAGCGTTTCTTAATTTGTTTGATAAGAGGAAACTTTTTGAATGTCCAATTTCTTCGTGGATCCCCTGTGTTATCCTTAATAGTATGCAGTACTGGTGAAAAAAAAGTGCATCACCCTCGTATTTTCACAACAATGGGATTATGGGAGAAGTTTTGGTCGACCAATTGACGATGAATGTATGTGAAATTCTGCAAAACTTATGAAATAAACATTTAACAGCAGGAATCCGATAATTGTTTACGTAGATCGGGGCTGTTTCTGGGCCAAGGCAAACTGCTGACCCCCGTGCTCATTTTTCCATTTCTGAACCTGCGCGTGAGTTTAAAGAAAAAGAAATATTTAACCCCATGTCAATTTAAGTCTAATGGCATGATAAAGATTTTTAAATTGTTATTTACCAGTTTTGCCCTATGTTACGGAGCAGAATCATCCTGGAAAATGACGTTTGGAACTGAAGTAAAGTGATCCCGGACAGTAGGAAGCAATTTCTCTTCCAAAATGCCAATACACACCTGAGCGTTTACTGTTCCTTGCACAAAGGGAAGCCCACCAACTCCTTGATCAGAAATACATCCCCAAATCATCTGGGATACGGGATGCTTGACGTGTGTTGAATACATTCGGGATGATATTTCTATCCTTCGCGGCGCGGATGATGCAATTTTTTTTACAACCACTGTAGTTAGCATGCAACATTCTAGGAATGGTTTATTTTCAATAAAAGCTTTTTTTGTTTAAAAAAATTTTCGACTTAAAACATTAGTTTAAAAATTAACTCGAATTTTTCTGAATACTATCAGTAACTCATTTCAGAGAAATTTTAAAGTTTTTATTTGACTGATATGAGTAACTCCTATTTTTACTATAACAGATATATACTTACTAACAGGCTCTCAGGAAAAAAAATTGCATTCTCAGATCAGGTTCAGCACTGAACACATAAATTTAGTTGCAAGTAGTAAGAAGGCCAATAAGAAATTACGTGACGATTGAGGACATCAATCTTTAAAATTGCACTAAAATTCCAGTATGTTATTATTTTATATTTTGGTGCAAGGAAAGATCATTTGCCATGTCAATAAAAAAAGTCTTTTATAGAGCTGATATAATTGAAAGTCATACATTGACAATGAAATGGCTTTTTGATCCATGACTGATATTTTCTAGCGGAAAATACTCATTAGATAATTTACTCCTACCTAACTTTCAACTGACTAAGTTGACCGTTTTGTCAAAAAAAAAAAAAAAATGCAATTTTTGAGGAATCCGTAAGTGATCTCCATCGAACCCTAGAGTTCCGCGGAACACAATTTAAGAAACGCTGGTCTAAACCATCGAGAAGATATAAAATGGAGGGAGTGAAGACTTTCATTCGTGAAACAAATACACCAAATCACGTGATAGATTTAAAAGCGAAACATTGGAAGAAATCAGATTCATTTCGCAAGTTTCATGCAAAACGTGTCAACCATTCGTCGATGTTAAGTCACGTGACTTGAGATCTTTGCCCAAGCTTTTGCTAAGCCAATAATTGGACTTGCGCCATAAATTTCTAATTCTTGTTTTAAGGTCTAAACAAGCCGGCAAAATTTCACTGGGTGATAGAAAACACCCAAACGAGCGAGAATATATAGGAACAAATGGGTCGCAAACGCAATACTGACACGCTACATGCACACAAGTCCGACTGGTGGCGTGATGGTTAGGCGCTGGCCTTCTACGCCTGGGGACCCAGGTTCTAACCTGGGTGGCCAGTCGGTGGATTTTCGAGATGAAGAAAATCTTCAACGCCCATGTCGTATGATTATGCGGCATGTAGAAGATCCCTTGGGTATTCGTTTGGCTTAGAATATCCCTCGGCTAAATTAAATTCCTAATGCAATTTCGCATCAAATGAGAGCCAAGGTGCCTCCATCTGGTGGAAACTGGCCGTCAAAAACACTACTGTGTCATGCATCAGCCCTTAATGGTGACACACGAAAGACTGATGCATTGTTGGGAAGCGCACTAGGTCTGGTTATGGCCCAGGCGCCTCTTGAGGTGGGTCTCTTATACAGTACCATTGGAAAGAAGAAGAAAACATGCACACAATGGCACAAACTTGCGGAAACGAAAAAGTCAAATTTATTGCAATATGACAAAATTACGCAACATTCAAGTTTTTAAGAACGTTTTACAACTGCTGTTTAAAGTTGCACCTTGTAACTGTGACACAGCACACAAAGCTTCTCAAAATGCCCCGCCGTTGCAACAGTCTTTGCGTTGTCATTGCTACGCACGTAATGAAACTTCTACAAATCTCAATGACTGCTTAAAATCTTTTTCAAAAACTAAAATGTCGTACAAAATCGTTTTCGTGTATTAAGTTTGACACTTTTTTTGCAACCGTCAGTTTCTATTTGTGTACGTGACGTCAGCATTGAATTTAGTGACCTTTTTTTACATATGGTTGTTTTTATATTTTTCTATCACCCAGCGAAAATTTGCTGTTTTGTTTGAACTCGCCCTGTATAGAATCTTTGAGAATAAGAAATCTTTATGAGGAATCGCTGGAGAAATTTAGCAACCTTAAACTAAAACGAATCAGAAAAGTGGCTGGAAAGTAATGGGCAGCTGATGTGCTTCATGTCTGCCACCAACATATCTGGCAAAAACCAGGAATGATTAACACTAAAAAGTAATCTTTCCTGAAATAAAGATAGAATTTATCTGAAAAATTCGCTAACTACACTGAAAAAGAAATCCGAAACGTATACTGAGTATTTCCGTGTAACGTTTCGGGATTTTAATGGTTTTCTTCCTCTCCCTGGAAAAATCAAGTATCATCGTCAAAAAGTTTCCTGAATTGCGACAAGTTGCACGAATGCAGATTTCTCACTGCTGTGAAAAATATTTTTAGCTCCCAGTTTGAAGAATACCTGAGCGTATTTACGAAGTGGAACTGGACTTGAGCTCGTTAACGGCCCGTCCATACTGATTAAGCTCCCAAATGGAGTGAATAAGTCAATGAACTATAATTTTGCATGAGTTCCAGGCGAGAAAAATTTCTTGATACTTACTTGCAATTCTGTCTTAGCTTTGGCAATGTGTGCAATACTGCGTTTGGAACTTCCTTGATAAATCAGGATGGTGCCCTGCTATTATATAATTCCTACCTGAGTTTACTCTCAAGTTTCAAAGACACAACTGGCTTTGAACGGGAAGATTTCTGAATTTTCCAGGATAATTTCAGGAAGGTTACTGAATTTTAGCGGAAAACGTTCCTGGTTTTTACAAAAAAAAAGTTAGTGGCAGAAATTGGGCATATCAGCTGCCCATTATTTTCCAGGAACTTTTCCGAATCGTTTTTACATTGCCTTCCCAATCTAAAGATAGTCATGTTTCTGGAATAACTTAGGAACCATTATTAAAAACTTATTTTAAGAAACTGACATCTTCCTGGCTTATCAGGAAAGCTCCCAAAGCTAATACGACTGAAGCTGAGACGGAATTGCAAGCAATTCCTCCAAAGCTTCTACATTTGGAGACTACATTTCGCCTAGCTTTTCGCTCGGTTAATCCGGAGAGGCCGTAGCTTTCTTTGCTGATGGAGAAACACCAAAAAGGAGCCTTTTTCTTCACCAAAGTGTAAAGTCATCATTAATGGAACTTGTTGCGATTCGGGAAATTTTTTTGGAGAAAAAACTTTTTCGCAAGTGACTGGTGTAAACCCGGAAGTAATCAGGAAACGTTTCGGATTTCTTTTTACGGTGTACTGGTAGTAAAGACTGGAAAACGATTACACTTTTAATGTATTAAATCTGCTCCATTTGTTTGTCCTTTTTGTTATTTATTGATTTATTTGTTTAAAATCGGTTGAATATTTAATTTGGAAACATTTTTTTTTGCACTATTTTTTTTTTTTTTTTTTTTTTTTGAATCACACGTTTTTTACATTATCATGGCCGTAACCTTTTCGAAAAGTCGTACAGCTAAAAAAGAAGTAATAGAATATGTCCTTTGAAAGCTATGCTCTGAATTTCTCTCCTGCATTTTATTAGACATTCCTGCTTAAGCACTGAAAGAAATTCATTGCTGTGATAAAAGAAATTCATTACAGAAAAAAGTCAAAACTGCTCATATAAATTCGAATAAAGCTTCAACATTTTTGCGCGATATAAAAACTATCCTTTCTGAAAATAAAAAAAAATAATAAGAAGAAAGTTTGACGCTTAAGAGGATATTTATATTTTTTTCATCTTATGAGTGTTTGATAAACCTTGTTTTTCTTGAAATGTTTTGTAGTTTTTTACACTATTTCAATATGGAAAAACGCCTAAAAATAAATAAGAGGAAAAATAAATTGAATTTTTCTTTTTTTTTTTTTTTTTTTTTTTATGGAATAAGATAGCATTTTATATCGAAGTCCAGAAATTCTCTCCATCAGGTTCTCTTTTCTCCTACAGGTTTTTTTTTCTGTCGATTTTAAGGAACAAAACACATTTCCTATGTAATATCATGTAAGTGCATATACTGATCATTTAAAATATATTTTTTGGATTTAAAAGAAAAAGTAAGTAATGTGTAGCATTTGCTATTTGTAAAATACTTGAATTTAGCAATCATTTTTTTTTTTCGCTTTTATCAAAAAGTTCAATTTTGAGAAGAAACTATCAACCTTTTCCCTTGACATGACCAAGTAAAACTCGAAATTGCAGTAAAAGTTTCAGAGCGACGGGTATGCGTTTTTGACTAAAAAGACATTTTTATGGATTTTCTCGGATGCGTTTTCCTCCGAAATTCCTTGTAACATTGAAACTCTTTTATAGACTACTTTTTTTTTTTCTCTTTGGAAGTTGCATATTTTTAATTGGTATAATACTTGTTCGTAGAACTCATTTTAAACTCAAATTGCTGTGCAACATAGGTTTAATATTTATGAAACCCAAAAATTTCAGCACGCTATTCATGAATACAATACACAGCCATTTTTTTATGCTCATTTTAAAAAAATGCTATTCATTTTATGCTAATTAGTTGATTAAAGGGTTTTTTTTAGCAACCAATGGAGATTCTCTTTTTTTAGACGCATAATTATAGGAAGGAGACAACAAAACATACTTATTTCAAACATATGAGCTTATTATGTGTCATTCATTAATCTTTTGCAACGAAACATGGAGTAAATTTAATTTATCTTTTAAAAAAAAGAAACAAATGAACGCTATATTTACGTCACAGGATAAGACACACTCTGTACTTTTATTTTCAATTTGTACTTTTTTTTTCTAGGATGCACTTCTTGGTCTGGTTTGAAGAATACATTAGCTACTAAAAAAAAATACTGATATTAAACAAAAATTCAGGCACTTTGATTAAGTAGTTTAAGGGAACTCTAAGATGCCGTGGAACCCGGCTTTAAGATCTCTACCGTTACATGAAATACCTTCTATTTTCTACGACTTTGAATAATGGCAAGACGTGCTTTGAACAAAGTTTTAAGCAAGGACGGAAGGAAAATGAGCGACGCCAACTCCGACTAGAACTTTTGAATTTTCAACCCTTCGACTCCAACTCATTTACCTCAAAACCGACCAGCGTCTGACTCAATGACTCAGACTCCCACTCCAAAACCATGGCGGAGTTTCAGACTTGGAGGAAAAATGAGTGACTTAATTTACCACTCTTGGAATTTTAAAGCATCCGACTCCGACTCCGCAGTCCTGGTTTTAAGAGCCATCATTTCCCAATCTGTAACGGAAGCAAAGTAAATTTATTACCTTTGTTAAGTTTTCTTTGTAAATTTATTCCCTATCCCTCCATTTCTGACGAAAAGAAATAATGGCAAATAAGATTACGAACTCCAGAAAGAATACTTATTCGCGCTCTTTTAGAGATAAATTAATAAAGTTACTTCACTGAGAGATAGCTCTACTAATGGACGATGGAAAATAGCTTTCAGTTCATTTCTTATAATACAAGCTCATTCTGCATTTTTGTGTGAAAGAAACTTCGATTTGGCACGAAAAGCCGTCAGTTTAACAAAATGATGGATTGTATTAAACAACGATCCATTACGGAAAAAAGAAATTTGTTTACTTCTTCATTTAAGATTACGTTCATAAATAAGGATTTTCCCGATAAAATGACACCTTTTAAACATAAATTTATTTTTCTTTCAATAAAAGCGTCAAAAAGACATTCCAAATGAACATGATATACATTGATATCAAATAATTGCGTTTCAAAATTTTGTATAGGAATGCTTCTAATTTTTAAATAAAAAGGACATTCGATTCAGTTAAGCAAAAACTTGTTCCCTCCGAAATTACTTGCCACATTTGAATACTTTTGAACTGATTAATGATACTGATAACTTTCTGATTTTTTCAAAAATACTTTTTAGAGATTTCAGGGGTCTCTGCTGTCAATCGACAATGTTTAATTAGCAAGCATTCCCTCCTTAAATCTGAGCCAAGTTAATTTCAAAAGGGTTTGTACATTTTAAGCCATGCCCCAGGGGTGGCGAAATCCCGAAACGTTCTACGGAAATAATTAGAGACTTTTTTTTCCCCATAGTGTAAAGGAATCAGAGTCGAATGCTCTTAAAATTCATGGCGTCGGATCCGGAGTCAGTCCTTTTCCTTTTGACCCGCAATCCTGATTTATACAAACGGTTTCACTTTTTTCCCGTTAAAATAAATTTTAAATCCTACTAAATATTGAACTGAGTAACTATAGATGATATTAATGATGGGCCATTACATTGAACACATCACTAATTTTGCGTAAAGGTGATCTTTCTTATCACCCAACTGATCAGCGACAAACGGCCCTCCCTTCTATTAATTTCCATTTTGAAAGAAAAGGCGAATATTGATTGATGTTATCGCCTGGAAAATCTTGTCAAAACTTATCTTTAACGAGCTTCAGAGATTTTCTGAATGTGGAGAAAACATGGGTTGAGATGAAATTGTGTAGGCCGCTGGTTTCAAAGCATGATTTTTGAAAACGATGTCACTTGTTGTGTGTATATTACGTGCTAATAAAATGCATTTTTTATAGTAAATATTGCAACAAAACTACATTCATTGTTTTTTTCGATGTGGTTAACTACATTAAGAAAATTACTATATCTCTTGATTACAGAATGAAATCGAAACATTACATTTTGTAAGTGGAATTAAGTTTCAAAGGGATAAACGTTTAAAATACCATACAGTTAATTACTAAGCACAATTCTTGAAAATTTGAACTCAAAATTAGTTGGTCAAATTTTATTGATCATTGCAAAATAATTGAATAAATTTTCCACTTATTGTTTTAAAGGAAATAACTGTAGCTTTAAGAAATTAGTTGACACATTTTATGTACAATTGTAGTTGGATGCGTTACTGGGCTTTTAGTTGCATAAGAATCATTTTGTCTCGCATTAGGTAAATGATTAAGTTATGATTAGTTTAGTGGAAGATCAGATTTTTGTTACGTAGTGATTGAGGTTAGGAAATACTTTACTATTTATGTTTTTATACTTTTGAGCAACAAATGCTTCTCAGTTTCCCCAGGCCACAGTGTTAAAAAAATTTTCGTCAAAATACGTGAGAGAATACTTTAAATCATTTATCAGCAGCTAAACGAAAAATTGCAAATAATTTAATCCTCATATAAATAATAGTTGGTGATCGAGTAACCCGCTTGTTTCAAGAATAAAGCTGGCGTCACGGCATGATAATTTGATAATATGTTTAGGTAATGTTTAATATGCAGGGAAAGGCTTTATTTTGACAAAGCTGAACCCGATCCGGCAACTTAACATTTTTGCTGGTAATACTGTCATTTTAGGATGATGAAGAAACGAAAAAATGGTCAACAATGAACGCTATCACTGGATTTTAGGGTTAATCCACTGGGTTTAGGGGTTAAAATGTCAGCTATCAAAATATCACCAAACAGGCAATGGTTTCGTTAGAACGTAGAAGCAATTTTCACCCGTTATACCATGACGGGCAATTTTCTAGTGTAAAATAACAGTAAAATAGATAAATGCAGGGATTTAAATATTTAAATATATATATATATATATATATATATATATATATATATATATATATATATATATATATATATATATATATATATATATATATATATATATATATATATATATATATATATATATACAGGGTGATTATAATTAAAGTTCCATTTTCAAAACGCTGTAAAAATGGAACCACTGGTCAGATTGACGTCAGATTTCAACAGCATATTATCAAAGAAGGGAGAAAACTTATGGCAAATGAAAAATAAATAGTTGAAATTTTTAGCAATAGATGGCGCTGTAAGCTTCATAATTTATTGCGCATGACAGCTATCTTGATTAACATATTCTGACACTTGCAGTGGCATCCATTCTAAAAATACTAACTAGTATTTATTTTTCTTCTGCTATACGCTTTCCCCTTCTTCGATATTATTCCATTCAAATTTGACGTCATTCTGACCAGTGGTTTTAGTTTTACAGCGTTTTGAAAGTGGAATTTTAATTATATAGTAATCACCCGGGGGTGATATGTAAATCAAGAATATGCAAAACAAGACAGTTGTCATGAGCACGACTCATTGAAGTTGTTATAAAAACGCTGGGTCATTTCGCATCTGAGAAGTTCACCATGACTGTCTCAATGAAAGATCGTGCTTTGCTGGTGAAGCTCTACTACAATAGTGATGATTGTGCAAATTTAGCTCCGCAGAAGTTTCGGTCACTGAAGGTTTTCAAAAAAGGCGTTGGTCCGATGACTGCCAAAGGTCTGGAGAAAATGGTACTAAAATTCGAAAAGACGGGTTCTTTTGCTGTGCAACCTGGTGGAGGGAGGAAACGAATTGATTCGACGACAGTGGAAGAAGTAGCCACAGCATTGCTGGAGGAGTCGAATGGTGGTGTACAAACGTGTAGAGCACGGAGAATTGCCCGAACATTGGACAGACCTGTGAGCACGGTATGCAAAATTTTACGTAACATCCTTCTTTGCTACCCATTCAAAATTAGCCAGCTGCACGAGTTGCTTCCTGTTGACCTGCCAGTAAGAGAGACTTTTGCTTTAGAATATCTTGTTCGCATGGAAGTTGACAATGAATGACCGTGGAAGATTGTGTGGACTGACGAAGCTCACTTCCACCTGACAGGATATGTGAATACCTAGAATTGTCGAACATGGGCAACAGAAAATGCACACGCTAATAATCCAGTACCGCTTCATCCTATAAAGATCACAGTGTGGTGCGGGTTTACCGCATCATTTATCATATGGCCACATTTTTTCGAAGAGACCGGTGCCTCCGGTCCTGTTACTTGTACCGTAACTGGTAAGCGCTATGAATGCCTTTTGCGCAACCACGTCGCTCCAGCTCAACAGCAGCGAAAATGCGTGGCTAAAGTCATTTTTATGCAAGATGGCGCACCTCCGCACATCGAGAATCCAGTGAAGCAGCTGTTGAAGCGCCATTTCGGAAATGCTAAAATTATCAGCCGCCATTTCCATACAGCCTGGCCGTCCAGATCACCTGATCTTAACCCGTGTGACTTCTGTCTATGGGGCTATCTGAAAGCTGTTGTGTTCGGTGCTCCGATTGCAAACTTAGCTGAGCTGAAGGCACACATTGCGCAACACATTTTAAATGTTAGCCTGGAAACACTTCGATCAATTGTGAAACATGCTGTTTCTCGATTTCAACTTGTTTCCGAAAACGGGGGACAGCATACTGAACATCTTTTAAGCCAGTCTCACGACAATTAAAGACCAATTTGATAAAAGAATAAATAACCGCTATTAAATTATGATGCTTACAGCGCCATTTATTGCCAAAAATTTCAACTATTTAATTTTCATTTACCACACGTTTTCCCCCTTCCTCGATAGTATGCTGTTGAAATTTGACGTCATTCTGACCAGCGGTTTTATTTTTACAGCGTTTTGAAAATGGAACTTTAATTATAATCACCCTGTATATATATATATATATATATATATATATATATATATATATATATATATATATATATATATATATATATATATATATATGTGTGTGTGTGTGTGTGTGTGTGTGTGTGTGTGGTGTGTGTGTGTGTGAATTTGCTTCCAACAAGTTAAAGCTTTCGCAATCCTGAATTCTCTATAAATAATAGTTCTGCATTAATTTAAAACAAGCATCAAATGCTAGTTTTACTGCCATTGAATCTGAATATTCGAACGGGACACCCTTTTCTTTATTACTTCCTTTTACAAAAAAGGAAGTATTCGCAAAAATATTTTCACTCAAAAATCGACCTTAATTTCCATTTTAATCACCCCCGAATGAATATTGAGGGGTTGTTTTTTTTTTTTTTCGAGTCGACCACACGTTAACGAATTTTCTCGTGACATCTGTATGTACGTATGTATGTGCGGATGTGCGTTTGTATGTCGCATAACTCAAGAACGGTAAGTCCCAGAATGTTGAAATTTGGTACGTAGACTCCTAGTGGGTCTAGTTGTGCACCTCCCCTTTTGATTGCATTCGGGTGTTTTTAAAGGGGTCTTTTGCTCCTTTTTGGGGGGAAATCATTGTTAATTTCGGTGTAAACTCAAGTGGTGTTATAATTTAGTGGACACTTGGCGATATATCACTAGTTTGAGCCAACTTGGCGACTAATTTGGCAATTTGTTTTTTTAATTTGTTTCAATTTTGCCACTGTTGGTGATATTTAGAGAGTAAACTATTGAATCACATTAAAATTGCCAGTAATGGGGAAATGACATTAAATTGGAGTAGAAAGAAGTCATGTGATGCACACATCAGCTCGTTTTAAATTTAATATTGCATAGCTTTTTACCCGACTACGCCGAAGCCAAAAGGAAGGATTGTGATTTAATCAGTCTATGCATGTTTGTATTTACGTATGTTCCACCGTAGTGCATAAACTATTCATCTGATTTTATGAATAAGGTGTCAGTCGATTCATTATTATAGCCCGGGTAACATAGGCTACAACACTTCAATCGACTTCAATAATAGCAGGAGATGATTTATTTTATTTCAGCAGTCTTTTTTATTTAAGTATGTTCCATCGTAGTGCCTAAATTATTTAGTCAATTTTTATTAATAAGGTGTTAATCGATTCGGTAATATGGCCCGAGTAATATAGGCTACATTTTAACCGACTTCATCAATAGGAAGAAGTCGGTTTTAACTTGTAAATCTTGATTTTAACTGAATTTTACGTATTTAACTTAAGTTTTAAATAAATGTATTAATAACTCGACTAAGGGAACAAAAGGTAAGACACAATTTTGGTGTCACTATAATAGCCTTATAGAGTAAGATCAATCTTTTATAATTAAAACTGTCGAATAGTTAGACAATGTTAAATTTACCATTTTTGAATATCAAACTAAATTGTTTGCTTCTTAACTGTGTACTACTCACAATATTATTCTGCCGTCTATCACAGGTTGAAACGGAAAATATAAAAATAAAAAAGTTTAAAAACTGAAACCCGATTACGGCAAAAAAAAACTAAAATTTAAGAAGCAAAGAAGGTGCTATTTTATATCATCGTCTTATTGAGTAAAAAAAAGGCATTTGATATGTTAAATGTGTCTATACATTTAGTTCTGTCGAAATCCTCTGTCACTTCCACATCAATAACATTATAATCCAATTCAAATGCCGTAGTCATGTAAAAATGTAGTAAAAAAACGCACGACAAACTACGGTTTTTAAATTGAATTATAATGTTATTTCTGTGAAATTGACAGATGATTTAAATAGATCTAAATAAATAGGAATATCTAACACATCAAATGACTTGTTTTATTCAATAAGAAGACGATATTAAAGCGCACCTATCTTGTTTCTTACCTTTTAATGTTTTTTGCCGTAGTCAGGTTGCTGTTTTTTTTATTTACTTTTTTTTGTATAAAAACACAGATTATTACAACGCACATTTACAGATTAAAAGAAATAAAGAATCTCTGACATTACAAAAAATATGTTGCATATCATTCTGTAAATCCACCGAATGTATTGTCCGTTTTTCACGAGAAGACACTTCCCCCCGCCTCCTCAAACACAGAGTTCCATTTTACGTGGGGGTGATCGATAAGCAATCCACGCGCTTCTAAAGGGGACAACTAGACAGCCTTAACTTGGGCGTAAATTTTAATGTGCAAAATAAGTTTTATTGTCCTTTACACCACTTGCTTCACTTGTCTGTTGTCATTTTAGTTATTCTTACATTTTAAAAACTGCTGCTTTTTCAACAAAATGCAACGATCAGAATGTACCATCTGCCGAAAACAGCGAACTAGAATCATCGATTACCACGTGACGAAAGATAGAGCCCCTATAACTGGAGAGGCCGACGCATCCGCCATTTTGGAGCAAGCGTACAACAGGAAAAGCTACCTTTACTGGCAATCATTCGCCAAACAGGGAACGAGAGAATCGAGAGCGAAGGTGAAGATTGGCGAAATTTTGGAAATATTTGGCGTCGTTACCAGGCTGCTGGTCATTTCGCGGGATATTAATTATCCATCACTTTTTTCTTTCTGCCTCTGCTGGAAATTTGAAGAGCTAAAATCCTTTTTTGGAGCTGTTTGCACAATTTACAGCTGAACAACCACCCATTTGACTCAATTTAACACATGTTGAAGAAATGTAAACATGAGCAGCAATGCTATCGCTACGAAGCACTGGATCTAGAGCCCCTACATATAGCAGGCCGAACTGTCCGCCATTTTGGATCAAAAGTCGGAGAAATAATACCACACTCGATGTGTTTTCGCTTCTTTTCAACTTCATTTTATGTTAGCGTAATGCATTCGTCTTCGTCCCGAATTGTTATTAAAACTACAAAGTCATATTTTAAACAAATAAACAAACCAACAAAACATCAAGAAATCGAAAACATTTCAATTGTTGAAATATTACATATATTATTATTATCCGGTTATTTGTATGTTTAATTAACTTGCTAATTAATTATGAAACTAGTATTACTTTATATTATTAATGCTCTTCG